>NC_142074.1:23247500-23262500 GCF_059756535.1 Pantherophis guttatus
TGCAGAAATGGACAGGTTAACAATGGAGCTCAAAGATAAAGATGAATCAGAATTCTATGTAATCTGGAATACATTTTATAAATGGCTAGCCATTTATAAAATCTAATTGCTTGGTGATAGCAATTAGACTTATATGCTGCTTCACAGTGCTTCCCAGCTCTCTCTAAGTGGTTTACAGAATCAGCCTCTTGCCCCCAACAATCTGGGTCCTAATTTTACCCACCTCAGAAGGAGGGAAGACTGAGTCAACCTTGAGCTGGTCAGGATTAAACTGCTGGCAGTGGCAGAGTTTGCCTGCAATACTGCATTCTTATCACAGGGAGGGAGGGAGGAAGGGAGGAAGGAGAGGGAGGGAAGGAAGGGCAATAACAACAGCAGTTAAACTTATATACCACTTTACAGTGCTTTACAGCCCTCTCTAAGCGGTTTACAGAGTCAGCCTCTTGCCCCCAACAATCTGGGTCCTCATTTTACCCACCTCGGAAGGATGGAAGGCCGAGTCAACCTTGGTTATCGGTCTTCAACATTACCTAGTTGGTGGTTCTAGTTAGCTAGAGGATAGTTCTTTCCTAAAGCTATTCCTCAACGTTCACCAAATGGTTGATGGATAGATTGTCTTCTTCTACCTGAATTTTTATCCTTAGATATTCCCTTCAAGGTCTTCTTCTTCTTCTTCTTCTTCTTCCAGATGGCCACATTTGAGAAGTCCGATGTCACAAGTCAAGACACAGGACACTATCACAAGGCCATACTCAACCGTGACAATTTAAGAGGTGTGGACTTCAGCTCCCAGAATTCCATAGGTAGGGAACTCTGGGAGTTGAAGTCCACACATTTTAAAGGGAAGGCTGAGGAATTCTGGGAGTTGAAGTCCACCCATCTTCAAGTTGCCAAGGCTGACAAACATTGCTTTCAACAATTCCTTGGCTCGCTGAAGAGTTATGCTCCGTGCCAATCGGTGCATTGCCACCTAATGTATGAAAAGCACACAAAATGTGGCCTTTTGCGTGCATGTTGTCTCGATGAGATCTAATTACACCTCTTTGCTGTTGTGTTTGTTTGCCGGTTTCAAAGGGAAGAGGCTATCCAGGACTGCCGAGGTCGGTCTCTCTAAGGCCTGAGAAGGCTGGAAACACAATTACAAGAGCATAAACAGCCATAATTGTATGCTAAATGCCTTTTGAAAAAGCTGAGTGTTTCTTAGTTCAAACTCCCACTTGCTGAGACGTTAGAAGAACAAACAGTACATTAGTGAACACAGGAATGAGGGGGAAGGAAGAGGAAAAACCTTAGAGTTGGTTTCCTATTTGCAGCTCAGGGTTGACCGGTGGGGGTCCTTGGTGCTCTCTGAGTTTGGTGGTTTTTCTGCAGAACTTTCATGACCCAACTAGGTAACATCATCAATGCTAGAAGGAAAGGAGGTTTGTGGAGTGGAGAAGAAGAGGAGGAGGAGGAGGAGGAGGAGGAGGAGGAGGAGGAGGAGGAGGAGGAGGAGGAGGAGGAGGAGGCGGAGGCGGAGGAGGAGGAGGACAACGATTGAGGGATTCTTGGTACTCTGAGCTTGGTGGTTTTCCTACAGGACTTTCATGACCCAACTAGGTTACATCATCAGTGCTAGAAGGAAAGGTGGTTTGTGGAGTGGAGAAGAATAGGAGGAGGAGGAGGAGGAGGAGGAGGAGGAGGAGGAGGAGGAGGAGGAGGAGGAGGAGGAGGAGGAGGAGGAGGAGGAGAACAACGATGACTGAGGGATTCTTGGTGCTCTCTAGGCTTGGTGGTTTTCCTGCAGAACTTTCATGACCCAACTAGGTAACATCATCAGTGCTAGAAGGAAAGGAGATTTGTTGAGTGGGGAAGAAGAATAGCAAGAGGAAGAGGATGAAGAAGAGGAAGAGGAGGAGGACTGAGGGATTCTTAACGCTCTCTGAGTTTGGTGGCTTTCTTGCAGATATTGCCTAACCCAAGTAGAGAACATCATCAGTGCTAGAAGAGAGTGGGGCTTAGTCTCATTAATGATGAAGTTCCCTAACTGGGTCATGAAGCATCTGCAAGAAAAACCCCAAGCAAAGAGAGGAGCAAGGACCCCGGAGTAAGGAAGTATTTAAAGAAAACGAGAACCTCTTAAGAATCATTTTATGAAATCTGCATCATAAATTGTTGATGGGAGGAACTGACATGTGGTACACCATAAAAAGGGGACACTCGGTACATTTGTGTGTGGGTGTACGCATACCCACATACATATATATCTCAACTCATCCATTGTGGAAAGACACAAAACCTCACAATCACCTCCCAGCCTCTCTCACCTAAATGCTGTGCGCCCTTGTGGTTAACACACACCAGAGAACAACAGAAAGTTTCACATCTGTTCAAAACACGCCAACTTCCTCTTTCTTCGGGAACAGGTGGCCGAAGCGAAGCCTCCCCCCCCAAAGAGCTAAGCTATTCTGGGGCTGTACTCATTTGTTCGTTGTTGGGTTTTCAGTTTTTTTTTTTTAACCCAAAGCCTCGGCACCGCATCTCATCTCGTCTTCGTCCGGAAGATCAAAGCTGTTTGATCAAAAAAAACCCCATAAGCAGCTCTGCAATCAGAGAGGTGAACTCCAGGGCTTTGCAAAGTCAGCTGCAAGTCAATTAGGCATCTCACACTGCAAAACGAGCACCAAGGATGATGTGCTCGATCACCTTGTGGTCCCACGGGGCTGTGAGAAGAATGCGCTCTCAGGAAGGGTGACGTCTACAAGCCGTTGGGTTCCCAGTTTAAATCAAAGCTCGAGGCGATTGGTTCACTGACTAAGGTCAGCCAGCCTTCCAGGTTTCAACATGGGGCCAGGATGACCAGCCTACTATAACATGCTATCCTTTTTTTCTTTTTTTTGGTAATATTTTTTTATATTATTGAGCCTGTCATTTGCACCTCTATAACTGTCTGGTTTGGTTCTGCAACCCAACAAGACAGACAGAGACTTCAGAGGATAATTAGATGTGCAGAAAAAACAATGGCTACCAACCTGCCTTCCGTTGAGGACCTGTATACTGCACGAGTCAAAAAGAGGGCTGGGAAAATATTTACAGACCCCTCACATAAATTGTTTCAACTCCTACCCTCAAAAAGACGCTATAGAGCACTGCATACCAGAACAACTAGACACAAGGACAATTTTTTCCCAAACACCATCACCCTGCTAAACAAATAATTCCCTCAACACTGTCAAGCTATTTACTAAATCTGCATTGCTATTAATCTTCTCATTGTTCCTATCACCCATCTCCTCCCACTTATGACTGTATGACTATCACTTTGTTGCTTGTATCTTTACGATTGATATTGATATTGTTTCCTGATTGCTTATTTATACCCTATGACTATCATTAAGTGTTGTACCTTATGATCCTTGACGAATGTATCTTTTCTTTTATGTACACCAAAGACAAATTCCTTGTGTGTCCAATCATACTTGGCCAATAAAGAATTCTATTCTATTCTATTCTATTCTATTCTATTCTATTCTATTCTATTCTATTCTATTCTATTCTATTCTATTCTATTCTATTCTATTCCATTCCATTCCATTCCATTCCATCCCATCCCATCCCATCCCATCCCATCCTGGAAGTTCCTGAAACCTGGAAACAGGCCAATTTCCAGCCTCTGGAGGGCTTCCAGAACCCAAGGGAGGCTGTATTTGCCCTCCTGGAGGCTCAAAGAAGGCCTCCGGAGCCTGGGGAGGGCAAAAACATCCCCCCTACGTCATGGTGCAGGAGGCTGAGTGTTCCATCTCCGAGGAAACAGAATCTTCAAAGGAATTAAGTAGACAGAAGTTCAAGCTTCTCCTCTCCTTTCAATATGTCAGCGCTGGAACGCTGACACTGAGTAGGCCAGGCCCACCATGGCCACGCTCACCCAGCAACTGGGCAGAGAACCAGTTGATAAAATTTTTGAATCCCAGCCCTGATTAGCCAGTAAAAGGAAACTAGGTCATCAAAGAACATGGTGGCTGGACACCATCAATGTTGACAACAGCCAGAGCATAGAACAACTCAAGTAGCATCAATTTGGAAGACGTGAAGAAACCTGGCCCACAGAATTGCCAGCTGAACAGATAACATCATCATCGCCTTGTTTCACAAGAAAACAAACTGACGAACCTGGTTGGCCTTATCTCTTCTTAGGAGCCGAAGTCAGGACTGTAACCTCGATGAACTTGGCTCCTTGACAAAGTCGCCCGTTATCAGTTCTTGCAGCTTCGACCTGATCTACTCACCCTCCACTTACAAGTGGTGCAGCCACTTAAGCCAGACCACTTACTAAGACAAGCAGCACATTTTATGGTGCCACGCCTGCCTGTCCACAAATCGCTTTATAGAGATTTTATGGGTCACACACTGCTAAACCTCTCTGCTTCAACTCTGCAGGTCTTTGTGAAGTTTTTTTTTATTTTATTTTGTTTTATTTTTTAATAAAAATGTCAAATCCATGTGTGAACACTGTGGCACCTGGCGCCATACGTTCCAATACAAATGAAATTGATCTGATTAAACATGATTATTACCTTCAATCGACTTATGTATTTCTAATAACAATACAGATCTATGTTAGGTCGCAGTCTATCATTATTCAATTATCCCACATTTTCTCATTATTACTTTCATTTTGTAAACTAAAACATTAATATTCCCCTTATTTCTATCACTTATTCTAACTTTTAATCGTGTCACCCTTTATTAAGAAACTTTTTCTTTCTTTCCTGTACAACTTCTAATCATGTCACCTGCCTAAAGAAAAAGAAAAAAAGAATAAGGGGGGGGAGGTAGAAGCAACTTAGAACAACAACAACAACAAAAAAAAAAGAAGAATCATCATCTATCCATCATCTCTTGCCCGCTTCATACTTTAAGGAAGGCCCAGCCTTCCCCACCCCACCCCCCGGAGGCCCCCCGGAGGCCAGAAACAGCCCATTTGCCGACTTCTGGTGGGCCCAGAAGGCCCAATAATCAACTGGCCAGCAAGCGCATGCGTGCTGGAGCTGAGCTAGACCAACGCTCGTGTGCCCACCAATATGACTCCATGTGCCACCTGTGGCACGCGTGCCATAGGTTCACCATCATGAGTCTATGCCATTTCAGCCATGTGCCTTAGCACTGTAGTTTAATCCAATAAACAAGGTGAAAGTAAATTAGAGGTCAAGGCAACCTGTGAAGTCTTGGTCTCCTTGTTGCAAGCCAACTTTTTATTGGGTATGTGGGGAAGAAAAAAAAAAAAAAAAGCAAAACCCGGAATCTCCTGCAAAGCAAGATTCCCCAAATCAGCCCGTGTTCCTTTCGCTCCTTAGAATGAGACCTAGAAAAAGAGTGAAGATTCCTGTGTCCCTTTAGCTCAACAAGGCCAGGGAAACAATTCACAGGATCGTACGATTGGCAAATGCCATCTGTTTTCACTTAGTACGGTTAAGCAAAAGACAAAATTTGTCAGGATTTTTTTTTTTTAAAAAAAAAAACGCCATCAGACTTTATAATAGATTCCATTACCGCGTTTGGTACTAATGAAAGTACAGTTAGGTCTCAACTTACAACATTTAGTGGGGGTTGAAAGTTAACACCGGCACTGGGAAAAGGTGATTTACGTCCATTTTTCATGCTTACGACCATTGCCTCACACCTACGGCTGTTCTTAGGGAATAAGCTTCCTTGGATTGTCTTTAAAGACCAGATTGCGAATTGCTTAGCTGACCAACATTCATACTTATCTCCGTTTGGGTTTGCGGCTTTATTAAAAGTTGGCCTAAGAAGGCTTCTAATCCTCATGGCTGAGACATTTGTTTCTTTCTCCCCCTCCTTGATGTCATCCTTTTATCTCTAGATATCTCTATTAGTCTGCAAATAATTAGGGTCAGACAGTACGTGGCTAAGAGACACCAGAACGATTTCAACAACTCTTGTGATTAGTAAACACCGATTAACCAGTTGTCCTTCAAGAGAAGGAGCGTTTGAGCGTTTTCTGTTTTTCATCTCTTCATCCAGGCTTCCTTCTGACCACTGTAGCACACGGAAACTGTAGCTATTTTTAAATAAATATTTGCTTAAGCTAACCAAAACTCTCCTAACATAGAGAACTTCTAACACATCCACCCACTACGAAGCCCTGAGGCCAAGAAGGGATCTGTCAACTCCACCAAAGATAGGTCTGTTAGAGGAGGTCTTCATGATGGAGACCAGTAGTTGGATGGAGCAAAAGCAGGAAGCCCATAAGAGAGTAAACAAGGATTATGGGTCTAAAGAAGCCAAAGAAAAGAGAGAACTCCCAAAGGAGGGAAGCTTCGGCCAACAAAACAGCATGACATCTTCTATCATAACTGATTGAATCAAATATCAGGGGAAAGGATGAGAATTGAGGCAGAAGATACTTAGATTCTAATTATTATTAAAGGTAAAGGTTCCCCTCGCACATATGTGCTAGTTGTTCCCGACTCTAGGGGGCAGTGCTCATCTCCGTTTCAAAGCCGAAGAGCCAGCGCTGTCCGAAGACGTCTCCGTGGTCATGTGGCCGGCATGACTCAACGCCAAAGGTGCATGGAATGCTGTTCCCTTCCCACCAAAGGTGGTCCCTATTTTTCTACTTGCACTTTTTTTTATGTGCTTTCGAACTGCTAGGTTGGCAGAAGCTGGGACAAGTCACGGGAGCTCACCCTGTTAGGCGGCACTAGGGATTCGAACCGCTGAACTGCCGACCTATCGCTCCACAAGGTCAGCATCTTAGCCACTAAGCCACCACGTCCCCTAATTATTATGAGAATTCCCCAATTCCCTCCCTGGTGGCTCATCAGACTGATAGCATTGCAATTAACACCAGCTGTCTGCAATTACTGTAAGTTCGAATCTCGCCAGGCTCAAGGTTGACTCAGCCTTCCATCCTTTCTAAGGTAGGTAAATTGAGGACCCAGTTTGTGGGGGCAATAAGCTGACTTTGTATAAATATACAAAAGGATGAAGGCTATTGCTTAACGCATTGTAAGACGCCCTGAGTCTCCGGAGAAGGGCGGCATATAAATCAAATTATACGGCAACTGTGCTTCCCAGCATTCCCAGCCAACGTGACATTTGATATTTTAGCCAGGAACCATGGGAACTGTAGTTGCAATGTGTTCAGAAGGAAATGCTGAAAAACACTGTCAGGTAGGACATCAGAACAAATAATTGAGTGTTTGTCCCAAAAATGCTTTTTTGAAAGGCAACTGGACTGTTTTTGTTTTTTTTTCCTGGAGGAAGAAGAAGAAATGTTTAGCTCCTCATCCAAGAAGCTTCATCATAGTCCCTTCCAACTCTGTTAATCTGAATCTATCTAAAATGATCAAAGGTCTGGAGAGTAAAACATGAAGAACGGTTGCAGGAACTGGGCCTGGCTAGTCTAGGGAAGAAAAGGACCAGGGGAGACAGGATAGCAGTCTTCCAATATTTGGGGAGCACTCACAGAGAGGAGGGGGTCAAACTGTTTTCCAAAGCACCTGAAGGCCAGACAAGGAATAATGGATGGAAACTGATCAAGGAGAGATTCAACCTAGAAATAAGAAATTTTCTGAGAATGAGAGCAATCTATCGATGGAACAGAAGTTGCCTTCGGAAGTTGTGGGAGCTTCATCACTGGAAGCTTTCAAGAAGAGACTGGACTGCCATTTGTCAGAAATAGGTCTCTTGCTTGGGTGGGGGGGTGGACTAGATGACCTACAAGGTCCCTTCCAACTCTGTTATTCTGCAGTCCAACAACATCTGGAGGGCTAGATTACCCATGCTAATCTAGTCCTGGGTCTTCTCCCTGGCTCCGTTTCAACATGCCGAGACTGTGATGAAAACCATGTGAATTTCCAGCAAATACTTGGCGCATGACAGTAGACTTCTTATTCTGTTTTCATACCCCTGTTAATTTCTGTGGGGAATTGCAGACCCATCACTCAGCCAACTGCTCTGTGTATATATATATATATATATATAATCATCCAGCATAAACCTCCCCAAAAGCGAATTCTCTCTCTCTCTCTCAAATCTTTTGCAAAAAGGCCTCTGGAATTTCTCCATTTTTTTTAAGAATCGCAACCTCCTCCAATTGCTCATTAGCAAAACGTTTCAGCTTTTGCTGTCCCGACTTGGCCATTTTGAGATGCCTTGTTTCCAAAAGACAAAATCCAATTCTGCTTCAACGTTCTTTGCCATCCTGGGGAGAATTGAATAAATGACAGTCGAATCTTACCTCCTTCTCTTCCTCCCTGCCCCACCCCTAATCCTGCCTCCAAACCATTTTATCTGATTTAATTAGCTTAGTTTCAGCTGCTTATTTGGACAGATCTTAATCCATTAGCTACATACCACGAGTCTGGTAAAGCTTTTCTTTCTTTCTTTCTTTCTTTCTTTCTTTTCTTTCTTTCTTTCTTTCTTTCTTTCTTTCTTTCTTTCTCTTTCTCTCTCTTTCTTTCTTTCTTTCTTTTCTGCCTTCCTTTCTTCCCTCCCTCCCATTTTTCTTTCTCTTTCCTTCCTTCCTTTCTTTCTTTCTTTCCTTCCCTCCCTCCCTTTTTTCTTCCTTTTTTTTTCTTTCCTTCCTTCCTTCCCTGCCTGCCTCCCTGCCTCCCTTCTCTTCCTTTTTCTCTTCTTTATTTCTTTCTCTTTCTTTTCTTCCTTCCTTTCCTCTCTTCTTTCCCTCTCTCCCTCCCTTCCCTTCCTTTTTCTCTTCCTTCCTTCCCTCTCTTCCTTCTCTCCCCTCCCTCCCTTTTTTCTTCCTTTTTTCTTTCTTTCTTTCCTTCCTCCCTTCCCTCCCTGCCTCCCTTCTCTTCCTTTTTCTCTTCTTTATTACTTTCTTCCTCTTTCTTCCTCTCTTTCTTTTCTTCCTTCCTTTCCTTCTCTTCTTTCCTTCTCCCTCTCTTCCCTTCCTTTTTCTCTTCCTTCCTTCCCTCTCTTCCTTCTCTCCCCCCTCCCACCCACCCACCCTCTTTCTTTCTTTCTTTCTTTCTTTCTTTCTTTCTTTCTTTCTTTCTTTCTTTCTTTCTTTCTTTCTTTCTTTCTTTCTTCTTTTTAAATAAATCCAGAGGAAACCACAGTTCTTCGATAATAATTTGAGGGCAGGAGGGGAACCATCTGTAAAATAAATTAAGCTGAAAAATAAACACACTCAAATTTTCGCATCCTTTGTGTTTACGATGACAACTGCACACCTCACACATTGCTTTCTCCCTCCAGCACCAAAAGGGTAGATTTTGCAGTGTGCTCCCATATGTCCCAATGAATGATTGCTAAAGAATTTATTAAAATGACGCAGTAATATAAAACACACTATCAACAAAGCCCCTAATGCCATCTTTTGCAGACGTAGGTTCATGTCATGGTCCGATCAAGACTTTGGAGCAAGTGAGAAAATAATGGAGAATGGGAATATTCTATGAATGGGCTATACAGCTGGATGAGGTCAATTGAGTTTCTAAGAAGCAAGGCGGATTTTCCTGCTCCTGGTTCAGGACATCTCTTTGGCTCCCAATCCCTGTGGAAAAAGGAATCCAGCTTTGGACTTGTCCAGAAAAAATGATCTGGCCTGCACTCTATAGGCCTCCAGCTACCCCTTGTCCTTTTTATTTACCTACCTATTTGGTGAGTTTAAGTTCCTTCTATAAATGCTTATTTTCTCAGTTTGATGTAATTGGTCTACTGTTGATGCCTTATGTAAATCTTTTTAAATCGTGCCTCCCACACACACACACACACAAAAAAAACACGGCTAGCTTTTTAAGAAAACGACTCGGATCATTTTAACGTTAGGAAGGGAGGGATTTCTTGCCCCTGCCAATTTTTTTTTTCTGCTCCTTAATTGAAAGCTAGCAAGTTGGGAATTCTGGGAGTTGAAGTCCAGGTTTTCAAGCAACAGCTGTACTTCATTTTCTTGACTCCTGAAGCATCATTAAATTCTCCAGCCCTGACCCACTTTTCCCAGAAGACCTGTCAAATTGCATCAGTCTTACTCCCAAGTAAATCTGCCAAGGATTGCACAATAATCTATTAGATGGCATTCTGTACCCCAGCAGTGCAAGAGAAGTCCACAACAACAATATACTATTAACAGGGAATTGCATTCGGAAGGAGATAATTTTCTTTATCCAATATTCATTGTTTCCAAATCCGGTCCAAGGGTAAATATTATGTTCTAATGTTTCTTTTCGTTAAGGGAGGGAGGGAGGGAGGGAGGGAGGAAGGAAGGAAAAAAGGAAGGGAAGGGAGGGAGGGAAAGAAGGGAGGAAAGGAAGGAAGAAAAGAAAAAAGAAAGAGAAAGGAAGAGAAAGAAAGAGAAAGGAAGGAAGGAAGGAAAAAAGGAAGGGAAGGGAGGGAGGAAAAGAAGGGAGGAAAGGAAGGAAGAAAAGAAAAAAGAAAGAAAGAGAAAGAAAGAGAAAGAAAGAGAAAGAAAGAGAAAGGAAGGAAGGAAGGGAGGGAGGGAGGGAGGGAATGAAGGAAGAGAAAAAGGAAGGGGCTTCATTTTTATCACCAAATGTTGTACGAGCATCCAAAGATAAGGAAAGGGTTTTAAGATGGAGAATTTGGAGGATAATTGGTCGATGCTTAGATTTTAGGACATCCTTAAGTTACACCCTATAATTTTTTACGTGGCTGTAATAGGAAGTGAAGGTAAAAGAGTCCCTGAGGATTTTACTCTGCTAGTTATAGCCAACTGTAAGGGTTGGTGCTCATCTCAGTTTCAAGGCCACTGAGCGTTGACCAAAGATATTTCCACTGTCAAGTGGCCAGTGTGATGTCACGGAGCACTGTTACCTTCCCACCGAAGTGGTACCTATTTATCTACTCACATTTGCATGCTTTCGAATTGCTAAGTAGACAGGAGGTAGAGCAACAACGGGAACTCAACCCATCATGTGTACGTGGGGTCTCGAACCTGGGCTGCTGCCTTTCTAGCCGACAAGCCCAGTGTCTTAACCGCTGAGCCACCGCCTCTCCCCAATGTCACAGGAGGACAAGAGGGAAAATGACATCGTCGGGAGGGTTGTGGAGCCATTGTTCCGATGATGCTAGCAATGTCATGGTGCATCTTTAAGGTGAGGGTCTTATGACTCACTCAACGACCCCTACGGCTGGCTTCTCCTGAATGCTTCCGCCGATTACATTTTCCAAGGAAAGGGAGCCATTGTTGTGCAGAATGGAAATCAGAGTCATTGGATATGAGATGGGCGGCAAATAAATTTCATAACAAAGGAAATAGACAAATAACAAAATGAACAGAGTTGGAAGGGACCTTGGAGGTCTCCTAATCCAACCAGCTGTTCAAGTAAGAGATTCTATATCAGTGATTCTCAACCTTGGAAGCTTGAAGATGAGTGGACTTCAACTCCCAGAATCCCCCAGCCAGCGCTGCTGGCTGGGGGATTCTGGGATTTGAAATCCACCCATCTTCAAGCTTCCAAGGTTGAGAAACACTGTTCTATATCTTTCCGGACAGTGGCTGTCTAACCTCTTCTTCAAAACCTCCAGCAATGGAGCAGAATAAATAAATAACAAACCAACAAACAAGTGCATTTGGAAAAACACCAGCCTTCCATGCGAAAGCACAGAATAAAGTAGACCATGTTTCAAATTAGCCAAGGTTTTCTAGGAGGCCTCGGGTCAAACTAATCAAGGACAGAAGCAACTTAGAACTAAGGAGTAATTTCCTGACAGTGAGAACAATTAATCAGTGGAACAACTTGCCTCCAGAAGTTGTAAATGCTCCAACACTGGAAGTTTTTAAGAAGATGTTGGACAACCATTTGTCTGAAGTGGTGTAGGCCTTCCTGCCTAAGCAGGAGGTTGGACTAGAAGACCTCCGAGGTCCCTTCCAACTCTGTTATTCTATTCTATTCAAACCAACTCAATCCTGAGTTGTAAAGTACAAAACAAAAGCATGGAGAAAAACTGTACGCGCCCTCGATCTTTTCTGCTCCCCAAAAAATGACATTGCTTGCAACCTCTGGATTCCTCACACCTTCTTCTTGTCCTCCTTATTCAACTCTTTCCAAACGGATCTTATTTATGCAGCTCTTTTGCTCGGCCTTCCCAAAAATCTACAACACGCCTGAAAAAATCTTGTAAGCAAATCTTGGCGCAGGGATCGGTTGTATTAATCCCATCAGGCTCCATTATACGACTCCGGGGTGATCATGCCAATAGAGATATCAAATTAATGCAGGATCTTCTGCTTCCCTGAGGCCACCTGGAACCCAACGGAGATCCTGATGGCTAAAAGCTTGTCCCAACTCAGAAGGCTGACTTGAGATGAAGAGAGAAGAAAGGGCCGTGTGTGTCAAACACAGGTTTGGAGATGGGGAAATTCGTGTCACACATGCACGAACCGATTCAAAATATCAAAGTCAACTTTTCTTCATTGACGTCCTCGTTGAGGCACGTCTGTTTCTCACCCAATGAATTCAGGGTGGTCCTTGCAGAAACCCGAGCAAAACAACCATCTTCAGATATCAATAGAGATTTCTCCTGCAACTGGCAACTAGAGGCATCAATCTTGCAAGTGCTGACTTTCCATTTCCCGAGCTGGTTATATTTAGAAAGGACGATCTGCATAGTCTGCTTTTCAGAGCATGACACGACACAAGGCCCTTCCCTACTTATCCACCAACTAAGCAGATCCAAAACCCTCAGCTCTCTACCCCAAACAATCTCAGTTTTTCACCAAAGTAGACATTCCTGGAAATGAAGCGATCCTTTCTTAGTAAGTAAGTAAGACCACACCTAGAGTACGGCATCCAGTTTTGGTCACCACACTGTAAAAAAGATGTTGAGACTCTAGAAAGAGTGCAGAGAAGAGCAACCGGGATGATGAGGGGACTGGAGGCTAAAAGATACGATGAACAGTTGCAGGAACTGGGCCTGGCTAGTCTAGTGAAGAGAAGGACCAGGGGAGACAGGATAGCAGCCTTCCAATATTTGAGGGGCTGCCACAGAGAGGAGGAAGGAGTTAAGCTATTTTCCAAAACACCTAAAGGCCAGAGAAGGAATAATGGATGGAAACTGAACAAGGAGAGATTCAACCTGGAAATAAGGAGGAATTTTCTGACCGTGAGAACAATCAACCGATGGAACAGAAGTTGCCTTCGGAAGTTGTGGGAGCTTCATCACTAGAACCTTTCAAGAAGGGACCAGACTACCATCTGTCAGAAATGGTGTAGGGTCTCCTGCTTGGGTGGGGGGGTTGGACTAGATGACCTCCAAGGTCCCTTCCATCTCTTTTAATCTGTATTTCTCCTTTGGGGGTCTACACGTCAGATGGATGTACCACCGAAACTGAGCCCTGGACAATGCTTCAATCTGGCTCAAGCCTTTTCAACCCACCAACCAGGTTTGGTCCAGTTTGTGGGGGCAATAAGATGACCTTGTATAAATATACAAAAGTATGAAGGCTATTGCTTAACGCATTGTAAGCCGCCCTGAGTCTCTGGAGAAGGGCAGCATATAAATCAAATTAAAAAAAAAAAAACCCTATGTTGTCATTTGAGGTAGAGTTTTGGTGCAGGTAGTCCTTGACTTACAACCGTTCGTTCAAAGACACAACGGCACTGAAAAAGGCCACTGATGACCGTTTTTCCACACTTACAACCATTGCAGCATCCCCACAGTCACATGATCAAAATTCAGACGCTTTTGGCCACGGACTCATATTTATGACGGTCTCCATGTCCCAGGGGGTCACGTGATCTGCTTTTGTGACCTTCTGACAAGTCAACGGGGAAGCCAGATTCGCTTAATGACGGTGTTACTCACTTAACAACCGCAGGGATTCACAGAGCAACAGTGGCAACAAATGTCGTAGAACGGTGCAAAATAGAGCTCGAAGGGTCCTTGGGCAGTGGGAGTGGGTTGGACTAGATGACCTACAAGGTCCCTTCCAACTCTGTTCTTCGGTTAAATCTGAGGATTTTATCTCTCGTAGCAACCCAGAAAAACCAAGAATTTCTTCAGTCCACGCTGAGAAGCAAAAACCCAACCGGGAATTCTTCCAACACCTCCTCCCCCTTCATCTCAAAGATTTAATGCCGTCGAGGAAAGCAAATGGCCAGATAACGGTAAAGCATCATAACTGCCTTCAGCCATCTCTGAAATCAAAACCTGGGCTAAGCAGTCTTCTTTTTTTTTCATGCAAGGCATCTTTCAACGTTCTCTATTTGATCGGTTAATATATATATATATATATATACCCTCCTCGGCCTCATCAGACTCGACAAACAAGGGAGAACACACATTCCTTTTCCGATGACACCTCCATGCTTGGTGGTAACAGCTTCTATTAAATTAATGATGTTAACCTACACCATGAATTAAGCAAATTGTATGCAAATACTGTTTGAGTAGCAATACAGCAGTTATCAGCTGTCTGCAAAAATAAATTAGTTTGGCAGGGTAAAGATATTGTGGAGCCGCATATTTAATTGAGTGCTAATTTTATTGTGATTATTACTTTTAAGTAACAACAGCGTGGTTATTAAGCAACATAATGTGATGGGTTTACACAGAACTGATAAAAGAAAAAACAACAACAACCTCTTCCTTAAACTGAGCTGGCAGGAAGATTATTCTGATACGGAGTAATTTATGGTTTCCATAAATGGCTGGGGTGTTTTTTTGTTTTTTTTAGGTGCTATGAAAAATAAACGACAATAAAATAAATACAACTTGCCACATTTTGGGGAATTCCAAGCCAGGCAGCTACACAGTGTGTTTGGCAAAATGACAGGAGCAGTTTCACAGGCAAAGGTATTTCTCTCTCTCTTTTAAAAAAAGGTGATTATTGTGATTCACAATTCCTAACAACTCCACAAATCGGCAAGAAACACCTAAGCCAACACCTTCCAGGCATTTGCAAAGCGGGACTGTGCCAAAATATCAACCTCTATTTTCCTTCCTTCCTTCCTTCCTTCCTTCCTTCCTTCCTTCCCTTCCTTTCCTTCCTTCTTTTCCTTCCTTCCTTCCTTC
>NC_142074.1:23502500-23537500 GCF_059756535.1 Pantherophis guttatus
TTTAATGGCCTGTCTTACAATGTTTTTTGGTCACCTGGTAATTGATTTTTAATGCATAGAGCACTTAGTGTTTAGAACAGGATATGATTACGTTACTAAAAGTGAGAAATAGTGTGGGAGGAGCTGTGGACCTTTGGCCCTCTACCTTGGGCACGATGCTTCTGAATGCATTCCTGGGAAAGCAGATGCAATATGATCGAACGACTCATAAAGTGGGAGGGGGGGAATATAATCATTTTAGTACTATAGATGTGGAGTTGTATAAACAGAAGCATAGAATCAAGATCATGTGAAATATTACTACCGCTTTAGAAAACCCTAGTACAGAGGTCTGCAACCTTAAACACTCAAAGAGCCATTTGGACCTGTTTCCCACAGAAAAGAAAACAGCGGGAGTCACAAAACCTCGGTGGGCGTGGCCAACTCAACGTCATTCACTTTCACCAGTCATTCACTTTCACCCCTAGCTACACCTACCCAGCCAGTCATTAAGGCAGAGAACCGGTTGTTAAAAAACAAAGCCCTTTTGACATCTCTCTCTCTCCCTCCCTCCCTCCTTCCCCCTCCCTCTCTCTCCCCCCTCTCTCTGTATCTCTCTATGTCTCACTCTCTCTCCCCCTCTCTCTGTATCTCTCTGTCTCTGCCCCGGCCGCTTCTCCATCCCCCGCCGTCACCCTTATCTTCTCAGGCTAGGTGAGGAGTGACTGAGAGGGGAGGGCCAGGGGTGGGGCCAGCCAGTGATGGGATCATCCAACAGGGAGCCACAGCAGAGGGCCCAAAGAGCCGCATGCAGCTCTGGAGCCACAGATTGCAGACACCCGTCCTAGTAAGACCACACTTGGAATACTGCGACCGATTTTGGTCAACACATTGCAAAAAAGATGTTGGAAAAAGTTCAGAGGAGAGCTTCTAAGACGATCAAAGGCCTGGAGACTAAAACATATGAAGGACGGCCGCAGGATTTGGGCTTGGCTAGTCTAAAGAAAAGAAGAATTGGGGTGACGTGACAGCAGTCTTCCAGTATTTGAGGGGCTGCCACAAAGAAGAGGGAGTCAAGCTATTCTCCAAAGCACCTGAAGGCAGAAGAAGAAGCAACGGATGGAAATTAATCAAAGAGAGAAGCAGCCTGGAATTAAGGAGAAAGTTCCTAACAGTGAGGACAATCAACCAGTGGAACAGAAGTTGCCTCCAGAAATTGTGGGCACTCCAACACTGGAGGTTTTTAAGAAGAGACTAGACAGTCACTTATCTGAAATAGTATAGGTCCTCCTGGTTGAACAGGGGGTTGAACAGGGGTTGAACAGGGGAACAATGGATGGAAACTAACCAAAGAGAGAAGCAACCTAGAACTAAATTTCCCAAATATTAGAACAATTTGATTTGAAGACCTCTAAGATCCCTTCCAGCTCATTCATTCTATTCTACTGGCAGTTGATAAATGTACTGTACAGTATTTGCCTTTTGAGACACGTATGAAAAAGGAATATTATGGAAATGCGTGTGAAAAGAAGATGGCTTGGGAATATCAGTTATCAAATTAGGGAGCATGTTTCCATTACGTAGAAGTTAGGCATAAAAATGCTCTGCTGATTGATGGAAAGGAGTGCTGGTTTCTTTTTTTTTTTTAATAGACATTCTAATAAAAAGTCCATTAAACCGTTTTGACAGGCTGATACGCTGAGTTGATTTTTAATCCTACCTAAAGCATAAGTGGAAGAAAATCTATCACATCCTTTTCTTTGAGTTGAGACCTTAACCCTAAGCCTTGCTCCAAAATAATGGATGAGAGCTTGCTGTTTAGAGAAGGAGGAATTCGATTCGGATGGGATGAGTGGGTTGCCTTGCTCTTTGCTTTTCACTTTAATACTCTGCTATAAAAGTCTCCCTTGATTCAAGCTTGGCTCTTGGTGTCCCAAAGGTGCTTTTTCCAAAAGGCAATTGGACTTCTTTTGTTTGTCCTTGAAGATATTTCTCTTCTCATCCAAGAAGCTTCTTCAGTTCTGCTGAAGAACTAAAGAAGCTTCTTGGATGAGAAGCAAAACGTCTTTGAGGAGAAACAAAGGAAGTCCAGTTGCCTTTAGTTCTTCAGCAGAGCTGAAGAAGTTTTTTGGATGAGAAGCAAAATGTCTTCGAGGAGAAACAAAGAAGTCCAGTTGCCTTTAGTTCTTCAGCAGAGCTGAAGAAGCTTCTTGGATGAGAAGCAAAACATCTTCAAGGAGAAACAAAGGAAGTGGCTTTTGAAAAAGCACCTTTGGGACAACCACGACCTAGATGACTAAGAATCTCTATAGATACTTGGCTCTTGGTGATCATTTTTGCCGTATTTGCTTAGTTTTCTTGTCTATAATAAAAATTGTCTGGAATGGATTTCTCAATTTGTCCAGGAATCCTAAAAGTTCCTAGTGGTTTCCCATCTAAATATATGATTCTAGCATATGATTCTAGCTAGCTTTTGAAATCGGCCAAGAAATATTAAGTGGGACAGAGAAGAATTAAGAATTATGCAGCTATATGTCTCCGTCATTCATTTGTGTAGGTCCAGATCAACGTGGTGGCTTGGTTTTCCATCAGATTTCTCACCAGGTGCATAACAGGTAATAAAAATGGACTAAGTGACATATAGACACATAGGTACATAACACGTGGGACTTTTTATCTGGAGCTGAACTTCACCTTGAGGTCTCTCTTAAGGTGGCTAATCTTTGTTCTGTGGAAATTGTTAGCCTGTTAATGTCCTTTCTTTGATATTCAGTGCTTTTACTTACAATATGAGGTTCAGTAGTTTTAGAACTGAGCGATTTGTTGTTGTTGTTTTGAAGTCTACTAGAGTTTCAAGTAGACTTGTTGACCCTTGGAAAAAGAAAACTTTCCAACAGTCTCATATTGACAGCATGCCCTTAATTACTACAACAGGGACTGGTACAAACCTGTCAATATAATTAATAGTAGACTGACTCCCATCTGTTGATGCTCCACTTGCTGGCTTCCATGGCAGGGCAATCTGTGCCCCCATAAAAAGTTCAATAAACACAAAGACGTGTCAACTCCATTAATACTTCTTTAGGGATTCATCACAAATACAGCTAAACAAATTAATTCTTCACCGCCTTAGTGAATGCATAAATGCTCCTCCGTGGAGTGAATTAACTCGAGTAAATATCTCTAAGTGAAGGAAAGAGAGCTACATGGTTCGGGGATTGTAGGAGAAGGAGACATAGAGCCTAGGGGTGGAGTCAAGAGAGGAAGCAGCCTAGAATCAGTACATTTCCATAAGCAGTGAAGTGCAACCTCTCTTGAATTCTGTTAACTCTTATTTAGTGCCAATTTTGTGTTGACCATCAGTTGCCTAGATTCTTGTGTATAAAAAGGTAAAGGTTCCCCTCGCACATATGTGCTAGTCGTTCCCGACTCTAGGGGGCGGTGCTCATCTCAGTTTCGAAGCCGAAGAGCCAGCGCTGTCCGAAGATGTCTCCGTGGTCATGTGGCCGGCATGACTCAACGCCAAAGGCGCACGGAACGCTGTTACCTTCCCACCAAAGGTGGTCCCTATTTTTCTACCTGCATTTTTTACGTGCTTTCGAACTGCTAGGTTGGCAGAAGCTGGGAGCTCACCCCGTTATGGGGCACTAGGGATTCGAACCGCCAAACTGCCAACCTTTCTGATCGATAAGCTCAGCATCTTAGCCACTGAGCCACCATGTCCCCAATTCTTGTGTATAGTTGTGAGTCATTTAAGCAGTCAGCTTGAATGGAAGTTTATACACGCTCACAACCATGACTTGGGATGTCTGAGAATCTCCTTAGGCATTTAGCCGAATTGTAATATGTATTGTAGAACGAATTGTAGTATGGTTGTAACGATGTTCTGTGTAAGCAACTTCTACAACAACAAAAATATCCTCTCAAGGTGACCGGGTTGTAACGAGATTTCTGGATGGGATATAGCGGGAGCCTGCAATACAAGGTGAAAAACGCCATCATTCGAACAGGCATTAAAAGAAAATAGAATATTTTAATGAATCTTACATTGCTCATTTCATTTTATGCATTTACTTCCCCTTGAATTAAAGAGCCAGACGGAGTTTCCATCATACATATATGCCCAAGCAGTATCTTAGGGTACTTGCCATTATGATAAGCCATTTGTTCCTGCTGAGATTTTAATTTTTAATAGCGATATATCTATCTATCTATCTATATTTAAGGATCACTGCTAATCAGAAGTGGCATAATGACTTCGAGCTTGTGAAGGGTAAATGGTGCAAGTTATTATCCTGCCCCATCAGTTACAAAATCAGTTGCGAAACTGGGATCTAAGGGTATCCGAAGGAGAAGCAACCTTTACAACTTTTCCGTCTCGAAAGAGGGAAAGTTAATGCATTGCTTTCATTCAATCATTTTTATATTAGCAGCAATCTGATTTTTTTTAATACTGCAGAAACTTTCATGAAGGATGGCAGATACATCACCGTTACTCATTCATCCCTGCCCTCTGGCACCTACAGAAGAATTGTTATTTATTAGTCCTGGGCCTCAAATTATTTTCTCTAGCTAAACTGGAGTAGAACTTTCTTCTCTTGAAGGTGGCATTTTCTGTCTGTCCTTCCTTCCTTCCTTCCTTCCTTCCTTCCTTCCTTCCTTCCTTCCTTCCTTCCTTCCTTCCCCCTCCCTCCCTCCCTCCCTCCCTCTTTCTTTCTTTCTTTCTTTCTTTCTTTCTTTCTTTCTTTCTTTCTATCTTTCTTTCTTTCTTTCTTTCTTTCTTTCTTTCTTTCTTTCTTTCTTTCTTTCTTTTTCTTACTTCCTCCTTCTCTCCCTCTCCTCCATCTCTTCCTTAGTTTCTTCCTCCCTCTCTTTCCTCCCTCCCTCTTCCCTCCCCCTTTACCTTCCTTCCTTCCTTCCTTCCCTCCCACCTTCCTCCCTCTTTCTTTCTTTCTTTCTTTCTTTCTTTCTTTCTTTCTTTCTTTCTTTCTTTCTTTCTTTTTAAATTTTTATTCCACTTGTCTTCCCAGCGTAAGCCAATAGATGAATATGACAGGTAATCCTCAAGTTACAACATTCAAGCGACCATTCAAAGTTACAACAGCACTGGAAAAATTTATCTAGCTATGAATTTTTACCAGCAAGACATAAATAAACTATGGAAAGAAAATAGCAATAGCACTTAGACTTATATCCCGCTTCACAGTGCTTTCCAGCCCTCTCTGTGGTTTCCAGAGTCAGCCTCTTGCCCCCAACAATCTGGGTCCTCATTTTACCCACCTCGGAAGGATTGGAAGGCTGAGTCAACCTTGAGCCTGGTGAGATTCAAACTCCTGGCAGTGGGCAGAATTACCCTGCAATACTGCATTCTAATAGATAGATTGGAATAGACAGATTAGGGAGAGAGAGAGAGAGAGAGAGGGAGGGAGGGAGGGAGAGAGAGGGAGGGAGGGAGGGAGGGATGGTAGGTAGATGATAGACAGATATAGATAGATAGATCATAGATAGATAGATAGATAGATAGATAGATAGATAGATAGATAGATAGATAGATAGATGAGACAGACAGACAGAAACAGCAATAGCACGTAGACTTATACACAGCTTCACAGTGCTTTACACCCTCTCTAAGCGGTTTCCAGAGTCAGCCTCTTGCCCCCAACAATCTGGGTCCTCATTTTACCCACCTCGGAAGGATTGGAAGGCTGAGTCAACCTTGAGCCTGGTGAGATTCAAACTCCTGGCAGTGGGCAGAATTACCCTGCAATACTGCATTCTAATAGATAGATTGGAATAGACAGATTAGGGAGAGAGAGAGAGAGAGAGAGGGAGGGAGGGAGGGAGAGAGAGGGAGGGAGGGAGGGAGGGATGGTAGGTAGATGATAGACAGATATAGATAGATAGATCATAGATAGATAGATAGATAGATAGATAGATAGATAGATAGATAGATAGATAGATAGATGAGACAGACAGACAGAAACAGCAATAGCACGTAGACTTATACACAGCTTCACAGTGCTTTACACCCTCTCTAAGCGGTTTCCAGAGTCAGCCTCTTGCCCCCAACAATCTGGGTCCTCATTTTACCCACCTCGGAAGGATTGGAAGGCTGAGTCAACCTTGAGCCTGGTGAGATTCAAACTCCTGGCAGTGGGCAGAATTACCCTGCAATACTGCATTCTAATAGATAGATTGGAATAGACAGATTAGGGAGAGAGAGAGAGAGAGAGAGAGGGAGGGAGGGAGGGAGGGAGGAAGAGAGAGGGAGGGAGGGAGGGAGGGAGGGAGGGATGGTAGGTAGATGATAGACAGATATAGATAGATAGATCATAGATAGATAGATAGATAGATAGATAGATAGATAGATAGATAGATAGATAGATGAGACAGACAGACAGAAACAGCAATAGCACGTAGACTTATACACAGCTTCACAGTGCTTTACGCCCTCTCTAAGCGGTTTACAGAGTCAGCCTATGGCCCCCAACAATCTGGGTCCTCATTTTACCCACCTCGGAAGGATGGAAGGCTGAGTCAACCTTGTGCCTGGTGAGATATGCAGGCAGCTGGCAGTCAGCAGAAGTAGCCTGCAGTACTGCACTCTAACCGCTGCACCGCCGTGGCTCCTAAATCATCTGATGATGACAAGCTGTCTTTCAGCTAAGAGTTTTCTGAAAAGAAATACATCTCCAATCCAGGAATTGAAGGCTATTAAATTGGAGGCTCCTTGCTCACGAGCGCTCTGTGCATCCATACACAGTTGCTGTGTCTTGCTAGTTGAATTGCTAGTTGAATTTCCAGGGCTTTGACCAAGACTGGTAGTTAACCCCAAAGGGAGAGGTCATAAGTTCAGGAGGACCCGGCAGAGAATGGCATCCGATGTGCATCAGAACAATGCAGTCATTCTTCACTCAGAAGCCAAAAAAACAAGGACTCCCTGGGAAAGAGGGACAGGTCAAGACTAGCGAACACGAGTGTCGGCCGTGGTCTGCCGATCACATACGAAAGTGTCTTGGTTGTGACGTCGTACGTCTCTCGCACATTGTGTTTGCTGTGCCAGTCATTTTGTGGGGAAGGTCTTTAAGGCCATGTGGCCTTCGCTGGAATGCACAAGGTTCACGGTAGGTTATAAGCCAACGTCGCAACGGCTGCATTGTTAGCATCCAAGAACAAGCTAAGTTCCTTCGTCATGCCAGAGGCAGAATCCCTAAATCATGGGAACGTGACCCAAAGGCTTTTGCAAGAGAATGTGTTCAGGATTACATTGAATGTCCCCAGATAATAAATTTTGTTGACTGAGGTCTGTGTAAAATAAAATTTAAAAAAAAAAAACCACATTCCATCAGACGGTGACGGCAATATTGCTTCAAAGAATCTTATTCTTGGAAACTTCGAGGCTCTTAATCTGTTGAATCTTGCAGTGTTTTTTACCGAAGGAGGGCAGACGAAAGTGAAGCTCAAGATGCAGCGTGAAAGAAACGACAATGACAATGATGACAGTTACAAGCGCGCTGCGAAATTATACTCTTGAGTTGGATGATAGTCAACTCTCATGCATTTCTTTTCAGTTGGGGACAGTTTTCTGAGGCCACCTTACGTTGAGTCTGTCCAAAGGAGCAAAGGTGTGCTCCTTCTTTCCTATCTGGCTTGTGTTGGTCCACAACATCATAAATATCTACAGACCCCTCACATCCTGGACATAAATTGTTTCAACTTCTACCCTCAAAACGAGGCTATAGAGCACTGCACACCAGAACAACTAGACACAGGGACAGTTTTTTCCCGAATGCCATCACTCTGCTTGACAACTAATTCCTGCAACAATTTATAAGACTGTATTACTATTATTCTTCTATTCCTTACTAGTATTTATCTCTTCCCACTTATGACTATAACCATGTTGCTTGTCTCTTTCAGTTTATATTGTTTTTATTTGTTTCCTATTATGATTTGAAAGGTTATTAGTAACCTTGACTATCACTAAGTGTGGTATCTTTTTATTCTTGATGAATGTATTTTATTCTCCTTATGTACACTGAGAGCAGATGCACCAAAGACACATTCCTTGTGCGTCCAATCACACTTGGCCAACAAAGAATTCTATTCTATTCTATTCTATTCTGTTCTGTTATGTTCTGTTCCATTTTCTCTTCTCTTCTCTTCTCTTCTCTTCTCTTCTCTTCTCTTCTCTTCTCTTCTCTTCTCTTCTTTCTCTTCTCTTCTCTTCTCTCCTCTCCTCTCCTCTCCTCTCCTCTCCTCTCCTCTCCTCTCCTCTCCTCTCCCCTCCCCTCCCCTCCCCTCCTCTCCTCTCCTCTCCTCTCCTGTTCTATTCTATTCTATTTCAATACAATATACATATAGAATGTTTGTACACAACATAAAAATCCCAGAACCCACTCATCCCCATTATGCACATGGGCTATGCGAAGATCCAAAAGGTTGCCTTGTTTTGACCATGCTTTGACCAAAGCTTTGAGCAAAATTTTATTTTGTGCCGTTACTTGGTTTCCCAAAGGGCTTTGTCTCATTCCACCTGCCACCTATGGAGCGGCCAGTAGCTGGAAGGCTCCACCTGCCAGTGTGTGCTGGACAAAGAGCCATTGGAGCAATCGTACAGCCTTTGCAAAAGCCTTTGGAGTTCCAAGGGAAACGTGAGATGATGCAAATACATCAGGGAAGCCAATCAGAGAGGATTGATACAAACTAAAGCGTGAATCAAGAGGGAAGGGTCACTTTGTCCCCGGAAATGTACATGTCTCTGTGTTGAAGGAATAAATATTTCAGATTAGACATTCTGTTTGTGTATTGAGCTGGCTCCCAATTCAATCTTTTATCTGAAGGTTTAAGTTTCGGAAAAGTGGAGGTTATTCCTTCCTTCCTTCCTTCCTTCCTTCCTTCCTTCCTTCCTTCCTTCCTTCCTTCCTTCCTTCCTTCCTTCCTTCCTCCCTCCCTCCCTTCCCCTCCCCTCCTCCCCTTCCTTCTTTTCTTCCTTCCTCCTCCTTCTCCCTCCTCCCTCCCTCCCTTCTCCTCCTCCTCCTCTTCCTTCCTTCCTTCCCCCTCCCTCCTCCTCCTCTTCCTTCCTTCCTCCTTCCCCCTCTTCCTCCTCCCTCCCTCTCTCTCTCCCTTCCTTCCTCCCTCCCTTTCTTCCTTCCACCTCCTCCTCCCGCTCCCCCTCCTCTCCTTCCCTCCCTCCCCTCCCCTCCTCCCCTTCCTTCTTCCCTCCTCCTCCTCCCTCCCTCCCTTCCACCTTCTCCTCTCCCTCCTCCTCCATCACTCCCTCCCTTCCCCTCCTCCTCCTCCTTTTCCTTCCTTCCTCCTCCTCCTCCCTCCTCCTCTTCCTCCCCCTCCTCCTCCCTCCCTCTCCCTCCTCCTCCTCTTCCTTCCTTCCCCCTCCTCCACCTTCCTCCCTCCCTCCCTTCCTTCCTTCCACCTTTTCCTCCCCCTCCTCTCCCTCCTCCCCTTCCCTCCCTCCCTCCCTTCCTTCCTCCCTTCCTTCCATAAAAGATTACAAAACTAGAGACCTACATACCAAGAGTTGTTTTCCTTTTTTTTTTTTTTTATTTGCTTCATAGGACATAAATCACTGTTCAGTTTCTCCCAGGATGCATAGAATTCTTTTCCTCCTTCCTCCCTCCCTGTTGTAAAAAAATACAGAACAAAGTATTAAAAAGCAACAACACACATACATACATACAGAGAGTTGGCTTTCTTTTGTTGATAGGATATAAATCATATCAATGATAAGGGCAGCCTTCTTCGTTCTTCCCTTTGATAAATGAAAGGAAGATTTTCACTGGGTAGACTTACGATCTCGTACTGATGAAACCTCCAGTTTCTTCATTCTCCACCTTTCATTTGTCGATGGCGTTTTGATGTTTATGCAAACCTGTTGGGACCACACAAAAGAAATCCATACTCCAAACTAGATGATGCCAAAGGATGAGAATCGGGGGGAAAGAACTTGGAAGCTGCCTCCCTTAATTTGACACAGTCCTGGTGTTTGGGGACAACAGCTCCAAAAAATGGCTGGGACCTGAAAATGCTGGAGCTTCAACACCTCAGGAACTGATGAAAACTGAGTAGATTTGCCAGAAGAAAAGAAAAGAAAGACGAGCAGGAGAATCTCTTGTGGAATATAAGCGAATTTAGGGGAATCCAACTCGGGGATGGAGATGGAGGTGGAGAATTTGGTGGCCTGGGAAGGATTGACGCCAGTGGTGGGATTCAATTTTTTTTTTATTACCAGTTCTGTGGGCTTGGCTTGGTGGGCATGGCTTGGTGGGCATGGCATGGCTTGGTGGGCATGGCTTGGTGGGCATGGCAGGGGAAGGATACTGCAAAATCTCCATTCCCACCCCACTCCAGGGGAAGGATACTATAAAATCTCCATTCCCTCCCCACTCCAGGGGAAGGTGACTGCAAAATCCCCATTTCCTCCTGATCAGCTGGGACTCGGGAGGCAGAGAATAGATGGGGATGGGGCCAGTCAGAGGTGATATTTACCGGTTCTCTAAACTACTCAATATTTCTGCTACCGGTTCTCCAGAACTGGTCAGAACCTACTGAAACCCACCTCTGATTTACACTCACCAAGCTTGAGAACGTAGTGGAAGTACGTTCCCCGTCACCGTCCTTTCCAAAGCCTGCGGTGAAAGTTCTTCAACAACCTCAACTGGCTCAGCTAATAGTCCAGGCTGCTAATTCGAGACTTCCCATTCCTATGTGATATTTACAAAACTACCACAACCCCGTCTTGGCATCCCTACCCATCTTGGCAAGCAGCGACGCGATTTTTATCACACTGATTGGAGTCTTGGCATAAAATCTTGGCAAGGAGTCCCACCACCGGTTTATTTGGGATTTTCAATGCATTCCAAGTACGCTTGGGTAGATAAATGTTCATCTAAGTGGCCCCGTGATCTCTGGTTCTTGTTGTGTTGGTTTTTTGAGGTTTTTTTTTTAAACACATCTCTCTTCCCACTGTCTTTTTTTTTTTTAATTTTGACAGTGGTTTTAGTTCATACTCTTTCCAAGCTCTTCCCCCCCCCTTCTTTACAATTCTTGGTTGCATTAATCCTTCCGGCTGCCTTCCTAGAGATTATTTCTGAAGTGCGTTTGGCAGGAGGTCAAATAGGGTGGGGATTTCTCTCTGTGTGTGTTTGTGTGTGAATGATAGAGAAATTCAATCACGGAGTGCAATCTGAGCGTGTTTTAGGATGGGTACGCCACACACTCAAATATGTTCAAAAACCCTGTTTAGGCTTTTCTTTCTAAGCAAGAGAGATAAGTGTGTGTGTGTGTGTGTGTGTGGATGTGGATGGATGGATGGACGGGCATCGATCGGGAGTTGAGTGGCAAGCAATCCTCTAAAGCTTATGAATGTCCTGATTGTGAGAAGCCCACATTTCAAAGGACGGATTGCCTCGTATGAGGAGGTGTGTAAGTGATTGGAATTTCAAAAAGCTCCGAAAAAAGATCAGCTCTTTGATGGAGTAATTTATGCACAGGATGGCAGGAAGAGCTGTCGGGGTGGGTCCAACGCTGGTCATTGAAAACAAGATTGCTGGCCCTCTTCATTTAGATGGAGGGGGTCTTACTCCAGGGTAAACATCCGTTACCAGTTTCTTCCCTCTCAAATATATCATTGGTCCAGCCCGAGACTACGATTTCACCAAGTAGCTCATGGATGAATGAAAGTACAAAAATATCAACAGTTGGGGGGGAAAAAAACCTGAAACAGTTATGTATAAAAGAAGTGGAAAGCACAACACTACAGCAAAACTGGATTGATAACACAGAGAAAGAGGGGGGGGAAGAGGGAGAGAAGAAGAGAGGAGGGAAAAAAGAGAAGGAAGAGAAAGAGGGAGAGAGAAGGGAGAGGGGGGAGAGAGAAAGAAGAGGGAGAGGGAGAAAGAGAGGAAAAAAGAGAAGAAAGAAAGAGGGAGAGAAGGAGAGGAAGACAGAAAAGAAAGACAGCAAGGAGAGGGAAGAGAGAGAGGGAGGGAGAGACAGAAAGGAGAGGGAGAGACAGAAAGGAGAGGGAGAGAGGGGGAGGAAGGGAGGAAGAGAGAAAAGGGAGAGAGAGGGAGAGAGGGGAGAGAGGAGAGAGAGAAAGAGGGAGAGACAGAAAGGAGAGAGGGGAGAGGAAGAGAGGGGGGAGAGAGAGAGAGAGAAGAAGGAGAGGAAAAAGGAGAGAAGAGAGAGAGAGAGAGAGAGAGAGAGAAAGAGAGAGAGAGAGAGATGGAGGGAGAGGGAGAGAGAGATATATTTCCTTAACTTAAAAATGGGAACCAGTTCCCTAAGAAGGGGATTTAAACATTTGGACACTCTGATGTTAAGAAAGCTCAAATTTAGCAGTAGGAAACATTTTCCCTCGGGGGAAAAACTGTCAAGGTTTATGTTCTGATAAAGGACAGGGCTGAAGGCAACGGCTCTAAATTCACCTGGATCATCGTGTTTTTTATTACTTTCTGCTAACATTTTCTCTCTCTTTCCGTGTTGTCTTCCTCACCCAGACATCTTGTCAGAAGAACAGCAAATCTCTCTCTCTCTCTTTTTTAAATTATTATTATTATTATTGTTTTTGCCAGAAGCCTGAACTGATTTCTTACAGAGACCTTTTGAAAGGAGGTCAAAAAAATCCCCAAATCTCTTACTGATGCTGTCCAGCCTATTAGGTGACTTCACACAATTTGGATCAGATTACATGAATAATCACGTGAAGTGTTAATACCGCTTTATAATGCCTTGGTAAAGCCACACTTGGAATCCTGCATCCAGTTTTGGTCGCTGCGATGTAAAAAAGATGCGGAGACTCTAGAAAGAGTGCAGAGAAGAGCAACAAAGAGGATTAGGGCACTGGAGGCTAAAACATAATGAAGAACGGTTGCAAGAATTGGGTAGGTCTAGTTTAATGAAGAGAAGGACTAGGGGTGACATGATAGCAGTCTTCCAATATCTCAGGGGCTTCCACAAAAAATAGGGAGTCAAGCTATTCTCCAAAGCACCCGAAGGCAGGACAAGAAGCGATGGATGGAAACTCATAAAGGAGAGAAGCAACTTAGAACTAAGGAGAAATTTCCTGACAATTAGAACAATTCATCAGTGGAACAACTTGCCTCCAGAAGTTCTGAATGCTCCAACACTGGAAGTTTTTAAGAAGAGATTGGATAACCATTTTTCTGAAGTCGCGTAGGGTTTCCTGCCTAAGCAGGGGGTTGGACTAGAAGACCTCCAAGGTCCAACTCTATTAATATAAATATAATTATAATGTTAATATAAATCCTTACGATTTATATTGACTGTTTCCTAATATGATTTGATTGCTTATTTGTACCCTATGCCTATCATTAAGCGTTGTACCTTATGATTCTTGATGAACGTATCTTTTCTTTTTATGTACACCAAGAGTGTATGCACCAAGACAAATTCCTTGTGTGTCCAATCACACTTGGCCAATAAAGAATTCCATTCCATTCCATTCCATTCCATTCCATTCCATTCCATTCCATTCCATTCCATTCCATTCCATTCCATTCTATTCTATTCTATTCTATTCTATTCTATTCTATTCTATTCTATTCTATTCTATTCTATTCTATTCTATTCCTTATTCCATCCCATCCCATCCCATCCCATCCCATCCCATCCCATCCCATCCCATCCCATCCCATCCCATTCCATTCCATTCCATTCTATTCTATTCTATTCCTTATCCCATCCCATCCCATCCCATCCCATCCCATCCCATCCCATCCCATCCCATCCCATTCCATTCCATTCCATTCCATTCCATTCCATTCCATTCCATTCCATTCCATTCCATTCTATTCTATTCTATTCTATTCTATTCTATTCTATTCTATTCTATTCTATTCCTTATTCCATCCCATCCCATTCCATTCTTTACTTTCTAATTCTATCCTATCCCATCCCATCCCATCCCATTCTATTCTTTGAGATAATTGGAAGTTGTGTCACATTACAGCTTGCTCCTAATAAGGAGACATTCCTGTCTCTTGGGCTAAGTCAATTGGAGGCTACCTTAAGGTTGCATCTGGTCCCACCAAACAATTTACACTAAATAATTAACTCATAGCCATGGACATTTCCCTTGAATTTCTTTATGCATTTTGCAATAAGTGCTCAAGTTTCCATATCGCACTAAGTAAGCTGTTTCTATCACTCAAAATAAGGTTGCTTCGTTATTCCTGACTTTTAATAGATGCCAAACCTTTAAGCAGAGATGAAATAAATTCTACTCTTGGAACATTGTGCAATGCCAAATGTTCTCATTTTCTCTGGAGGTTTTCCAGAGACTGTCATTTTTCTTCTTGGTTCATAAGATACTTCCGTAGAATATGACACTTTTGAGATGCTTTTAAACTCCAAAAGACATTCTTGGGACATTTGAATTGTGTGACCCGAGCTTCTGTTCAAGATGTTCTTTATTTTAATTTTGGGGAGTTATGGGGGTGGGGGAGGAAGGTGTGAGGTTAAAAGTTGAATTTTCCAAGATTTGAGAGACAGGGAAGAAGTAGTATTTGAATGATCGAAAATGGGTGAGCAGTGCAATCCTGTGGATGTTTACTTTGAAGTTACCTAACCTTATCACGCGGGGATGTGGTGGCTCAGTGGCTAAGACACTGAGCTTGTTGATCAGAAAGGTCGGCAGTTCAGTGGTTCGAATCCCTAGTGCCGCATAACAGGGTGAGCTCCCGTGACTTGTCCCAGCTTCTGCCAACCTAGCAGTTCGAAAGCACGTAAAAAAATGAAAGTAGAAAAATAGGGACCACCTTTGGTGGGAAGGGAACAGCGTTCCGTGCACCTTTGGCGTTGAGTCATGCCGGCCACATGACCATGGAGACGTCTTTGGACAGCGCTGACTCTTTGGCTTTGAAACGGAGATGAGCACCACCCCCTAGAGTCAGGAATGACTAGCACATATATGTGGAGGAACCTTTACCTTTACCTTTAACCTTATCATGTCTCAGCAGATAACAGCATTTGGCCAACCTTGTTTGGACTTGAAGCAAAGTCAGGCTTGGTTTGTATATGGCTGATGAGCACCAGAGACTCCTGGGGAAAAATACAGGAAACAAAGGAATGGAAAATCATTTCTCTGTGGCTGCCAAGAATGGTTGCATAGACCTTCCCATGAGGTCATCAACACTGAACATTGATTTTAAGGCAACTTGATGTAGCTACCTTTGGCTGATCTTGAAAAGGAGAAGCAGAAAAAGACCTTCTTAGTCCTTCCATAGGAGACTAACAAGCTTACTGCCAAGAAAACTGCATGGCCATAATGAACTATTAATATTTATTTGATCAATGACCAGCAAGTGACCAGGAGGTATTGAGGCCATCTGGAAGGACATTTTCCTGATGCCTTTTGATGTTGTACAGTGTCTTACTGTCAGGTAAACCTAGTTTTCCTAACCTTAATAACTCCATTAATTTTCTGGTTTTTATTTGCGTTTCAACTGATTGCATTGCATTGTGAATGATTTTTGAATCACCTATTTTTGTCTTGTAAGTATGTCTTGGTTCACACAGTATGGAAAGATGGTGGGTAGGTGTTTATGGATAACCCAACCCCATTTTACCTCTTGTAGAATGCAATAATTGCACCTAATTACAGCCCACAGTCTGTAGTTCAGTTCTGACTGGCTCAAGGTTGACTCAGCCTTCCATCCTTCTGAGGTCAATAAAATGTGGACCCAGATTGTTGGGGGCAAGATGTTGATATTGTAAACTGCCCAGAGAACGCCATAAAGTCCTATGGGGTGATATATAAGTCTAAATGCTATTGTCATTGCTATTGCTACTCCACTGAACATGTTGGGTGAATCCAATCAAAGAGAAGATTTAAAGAATTCCTGCGAGAAGACAACTATTCCATTACTCCTGTCCTTGTCTGCTTCTCATATTTTTTCCCATTGTATATGAAGCTTCCACTCCTCCAAATACATTAATTCAAAGGCAGTTTTGCACCAAACGAGTATTCCAGTCAAATAACTGGGTTTTCTCCTTGAAGAAATCTGCCTTGTGTATCATTTATTTGTTTGTTTGTTTGTTTGTTTGTATTTTGTCAAGTATGTATTTTATGACAGATACAAGTGTAAACATAATTATAAATACATGAAAAGGATATGAATAAAAGAAAATATTAGGACAGGGACAGAAGGCATGCTGGTGCACTTAATGCATGCCCCTTACAGACCTCTTAGGAATGGGGTGAGGTCAATAGTAGACAGTCTAAGGTTAAAGTTTTGGGGATTTGGGGAAGTAATCACAGAGTTGGGTAGTGCATTCCAGGTGTTAACGACTCTGTTGCTGAAGTTGTATTTTCGGCAGTCTAGTTTGGATCGGTTTATCATGAGTTTGTATCTATTGTGTGCTCTTGTATTGTTTTGGTTGAAGCTGGTAGGACATTGTAGCAGATGATTTTATGTACTATGCTTAGGTCAGACCGAAGTTGGCGAAGTTCTAAGTTGTCTAACCCTAAAATTTCGAGTCTGGTGGCATAAGGTAGTTTGTTGCGAGCAGAGGAGTGGAGGACTCTTCTTGTGAAATATCTCTGGACTCGTTCGATTGTATTAATGTCCGATATCAGTGCAGGTTCATACCTCAGTGTTCCCTAGTCATTGGGGCAAACATTCAAATGACAAAGCAGAGCCTCAATTTGAAGGTTGCTTTGTTCTAATTAAGGCATCGCCAGCAAAGATGCATTTAATCGTACCGTTGGCATGAGCCTCTGTAACCTTGCCTGGTCTCAAAGTAAATGTCAATCTGTGTTTAATTGGATGCTAACTAGATGCTGTCTAATTTGATGGCTGTTACGACCTTCCTTTGGGGTATGGCAAGGAAGAGGTGGAAAACAAGAGTTAGTATGTCTTTGATAGTGGAGGATCGTGGTTGGATTCACCATCCTGTTTCACCAAGAGCAAATTTCAGGAAAGGATAACAGGAGAGATTGACTCTATGATGGTGATGGATGGATGTAGTTTGTTGGTTCATTGCATTTTTTTTTATTTGATTTATATGCCGCCCTTCTCCAGAGACTCAGAGCGGCTTACAATGCGTTAAGCAATAGCCTTCATACTTTTTGTATATTTATACAAAGTCATCTTATTGCCCCCACAAACTGGGTCCTCAATTTACCTACCTTAGAAAGGATGGAAGGCTGAGTCAACCTTGAGTCTTGGCGAGATTCGAACTTACAGTAATTGCAGACAGCTGGATGTTAATTACAATGCATTAGTCTGCTGAGCTATCCAGGCTCCTGATGTTCTCCATCTCCATTTTCGGGTTGCAGATGTGGAGGTAGTTACTAGGAGGTGAACTCAACTCAAGAGTGACTTTACTATGGGTTTGGGGATGAAGGAGAAAAGCAGAAAGAGCTGGGATGGTGGTGGAGTTAAGCAGGACATCAGCCTAGAGTCATTATGTTCCCATAAACAGTCCAAGTCTTTAATTCCGTTAACCCTTATCTGGAGCCATTTTAAGCATTGGACTTTAGTTGACTAGATTCTTGTGTGTAAGTCTGAGAAATGCATCTTCTGAACTGGAACTTGTGTGTAATCTCAATCTTTCACATCTGACAGGGGGACTTTATTTGGCACAAGCTACTCAAGAGTTACACCACCATCTTTATAACAGTAGTAACAGGTTCGTCATTTATGCTCCTCCACAATTATTCCACTTCCTTTAGCTCCTGGTTTGTTTTTATTTTAAGCGACTGTACTAAAATTTCGAAACCAACACTGTAGACCCGTGTTTTGGTTTCAAAGCCACCTTTGAGACAATGTCTTCTGTTTTACTCGGCTTCCATCTGAATATTGCTCACAGAGACTGAAAAGATTGAGGGGAACAAAAATAATCATAAGCTCCACATCATTCTCACACCATGGATCAAAGTTGCAAATGGGGTTATCGTTTTCTTTAAGTAAGGAGAAATCACTGGGAAATAAAAAAAACCATATTAAATCACAGCAAGGGAACCCAGGAGACAGTAACACATCAGGGGAGATCGGTCAAAAATTGTGCAGTGCCAGTATTTTATGGGATAAAGATTAAGATACTGGAAGCAATTATAAGGCAGCTTACCTCTGTGAAGGGGGTTTTGTCTTGTAAATCATTCGGCAACCGAGCAATGAACTCAATTGGTCTGTTTTGCTAGTTCTGCTGTATTTTGCTTTCTGAAGCAATGGACCAGGTTAACGGTTGCAAACTGTTTGCAAACAGTTGCAAAGAATTTAGAATAGAATAACAGAGTTGGAAGGGACCTTAGGGGTCTTAGAGTCCAACTCCCTTCTCAAGCAGGAGATCCTACACCATTTCAGACAAAGGGTTGTCCAATCTCTTCTTAAAAACTTCCAGTGTTGGAGCCTTCACAACTTCTGGTGGCAGGTTGTTCCACTGATTAATTGTTCTCACTGTCAGGAACTTTCTCCTTAGTTCTAAGTTGCTTCTCTCCTTGATTCGTTTCCATCCATTGCTTCTTGTCCTGCCTTTGGGTCAGGGGTGAACTCCAGCAGGTTTTGACAGGTTCTGAAGAACCGGTAGCGGAAATTTTGAGTAGTTCAGAGAACCAGTAGCAGAAATTTTAAGTAGTTCAGAGAACCAGCAAATACCACCTCTGGCTGGCCCCAGAGTAGGGTGGGAATGGAGATTTTGCAGTATCCTTCCCTTGGAGTGGGGGGGGGGGGAATGGGGATTTTGCAGTATCCTTCCCCTGGAGTGGGGTGGAAATGGAGATTTTGCAATATCCTTTCTCTGCCATGCCCACCAAGCCACACCCACCAAGCCATGCCCATAGAACCGGTACTAAAAAAATTTGAATTTCACCACTGCTTTGGGTGCTTTGGAGAATAGGTTGACCCCCCCTCTTCTTTGTGGCAGCCCATCAAATATTGGAACACTGCTATCATGTCTCCCCTAGTCCTTCTTTTAACTAAACTAGACATCTCCTATTCCCGTAACCGTTCTTCCTATCTTTTAGCCTCCAGCCTAATCACCCTCAAAATCAGCGAGACAAAAGATTGGGGTGAATGGCATATGAAGAGCAAAAGATACACCGTCATTACAAGATTTACATTTTAATATTGTTACTCAAGAGTTACTTGATCCAGAAATGGCATGCAAACAGCTCGCGGCCCACCGTTGGCTGAAAACTGGGTGGAAATTTTTTTGTAGACCCTAGCAACCAATGAAGAGTTTTCTGCATTTACAGCAGTTGAGTTTATTAAAAAAAAGAACATAATTTCCTGCGACTTGCTGCATTAATGTCTGGAATTACAATAAATAAACCCTTTCATTTTAACATTATCATTCCGTGCCATTTCAGTTCATTTCTGCTGATGATTTCCTTGATTAAACTCAAATAAACATTGTTTTGTTTTTTTTTTGGTGCAGAGCGTTTTGCATAATCCAGTCATCATTAGTGATGTCCTTGGGTTTGTGGGTAGTTTTTTCCCCCCTTTTTCCCTAAAGTGCTTTCATTTGCCACATGCTGCAAGAAATGATTTCGGCTTATACAACCAAAATGAATCTAATAATTGAAGAGATGGGAGAGAACTCAGCAGAGTTAAAAGGCTGAAGGCGGCGTTAATTGAAATTTGAGGCAATCGTCTTGACCTATTAAAGAGTCATCTTAATGATGCCCGGTGTGACTAAGGAAGGACACTACAGCTTGAAAATGCTGGTCATAATCCACAACCTGGACTTTTTTGGTTTAGAGATTCGTTCAACCCTTCTTAGGCAGGATTAGGCTCAAAATAAATAATTGATTCAATTCTATTCAACCCCCCACCCTTGGAACATCATTATGCATCGGAGTCTCCCCCACTGTTGTGGCCCGTCAGCGGCCTGTGCAGCTAGTAGCTGATTCCGACAGCAAGGAGGCTGGTGTGGTGCAGCTGGTACTCGAGTCAGACAGTGAGGAGGCTGGAGAAGATGTGGTGCCAGAGGCGGGGATTCAGCCAGGGCCTTCAGAACCTCCAGAAGCTCCTATAAGTGAAGAGGAAGAAGAGGAGGAGCCTGTTCTCGATGCACGGGCACGCAGAGCTGCCAAAGGCAGGAGTGGCTCCTCAGGAGGAGATCTCCTCGAGAGTAAGGCTTGGGGCTAATTGGCCACTCCCTTAGCCTATTTAAGGAGGAACGTCGACTGAAGCAATTTGCAGGGAACAACTTTGTTCACTCTCCTTCGCATCTTGTTTTGCTTATCTTACCAGCTTCCTGCAAATTGCTTCTGGGCATTCTGCCAACCACAGTAAGCTTTCAGTATTACTCCGAAAAATATGGTAATTTCAAGGGTTCTATCTATCATCTATCCTCCACAATTTTTTATTTATTTTTTTGCTTTAATTTAAATGCTTTAATTTAATTTAAATTTATATTCTCCGGAGACTCAGGGCGTCTTACAATGCGTTAAGCAATAGCCTTCATCCTTTTGTATATTTATACAAAGTCAGCTTATTGCCCCCACAATCTGGGTCCTCATTTCACCTACCCTAGAAAGGATGGAAGGCTGAGTCAACCTTGAGCCTGGTGAGATTTGAACTTGCAGTAATTGCAAGCAGCAGTTGTTAATAACAGTGCTTTAGTCCACAGTACTACAGGCTCTTCTATTTTCCACTGTAACTTCAGAACTTACATCTGAGACACACATAAACTAGAGACAGCAGTGAGTTTAGTTTCATAACTGTCACAAAGCAATTCTCATCTGAAAAATCTTAATTTTCTCCCTATTACCCTGTGGCCAATTAGTGCTGCCATTGGGCTGAATGATAGGTCTTGGAATTCTTAAAAACAAATAGCAAAAACAGAGATATCAAGACTTCCCCAGACATCCTTCATAATTTAATTGCCACGTTATGCCACCGAGATATAATGAGACTTATCGGCTACATTCAAAGCTTTTGATTTCACTATTAACTAAAATGTGAGATAACGAAGAAATGGAATTTCTATTTATAGGTCGAGCAGGAAGGAGTTGAAGCAATATTTGGACCCTTGAATGTATTTGAAGACAGAGAAGGAAGCAATGGCTTTCTCTCCAAGGAATTTCTCCAGGAGATGTGGGGTGGGGGAGGAGGAAATACTTCTCAATAATAAAATCTCAAGGACTGGATCTTTAAGGGATGATAGTAGGGCTGGGATCATGGGAAGACTTGGTCCCAGATGAAGGACAGGATGATCTCGTACAAACCACCACTTCATCTCAAAAATTCATGAACACCAAAATGATGTTACCATGGACATCATTTTCCTCTTTCTCCTTACTCAATCTGAATGAGAAAAGGAATGAAGGAGAACTGGTCTGACCACTATTTTGTAGTCCACCAGCAGCCTCTGGAGCTGGTAGCAGAGTCATACTGTGAGAAAGCTGGGGAGGACAATGGGCCAGTCCTAGGGGAAGGCCCGGACGAGGGCTCTGCATCGGAGGCAGAGATGGGCCCAAGGCCATCTGGGAGCAATGCGCAGACTCCGGAGCCTCCAGAGGTGGATAGCAGAGAGGCAGAGGAACAAGAGGAGCCTGTTCCTAGTGCACGCATGTGAAGAGCAGCTAAAGCAGAAAGGACAACTTGGGAGTAAGGCCAGGAGATGATTGGCCCCTCCCAGAAGGCTTAAAAGAGCAGCAACAACTCTTAGGTTCTTTGTGGGAAAGCAACGTTGCTAAATTTGTTTCTTTTGCCAAGAAAAGCCTTCAGCAGGTGCCAAAGTAGGCAAAGGTTGGTGATAAGGCTGAAGGACTGTTTATGAAGAATTTGTTTTGGACTTAATTTGGACTAAGATGAGAATAAAGTAATTCTCAGCTGTTCTAATAAAATATGTTTGATTGTGTCTGGTAATAACTACTTGGGCCTAGGTCACAACACACTAGACCTTCATCATATCCAACCAGTTTCTTGAATTATTCTTTAACATGATGGGGTTTTTTGGTGGGCGGGGGGGGGGGAATCCTAGTGTGGCTGATAACAGAATAGCAGAGCTGGAATGGATCTTGGAAGTCTACTCAACCTCCTGCTCAAACAAGAGACTCTACACCATTTCAGACAAATGGTTGTCCAATTTTCTTAAGACCTCCAGTGATAGAACACCTCAACTTCTGGAGGCCTCACTAGTTACCCCCAAAGGTGCTTTTTCAAGAGGCAACCGGACTTTCTGGTTTTTCTTTGAAGACGTTTAGTTTCTCATCCTTGAAAAGGCACCTTTGGGACAACCATGACCTGGATGACTGAGAATCTCCATAGATGTTCCACTGATGAATTGTTCTCACTGTCAGGAAATTTCTCCTTAGTTCTAGAATGCTTCTCTTCCTGATTAGCTTTCATCCATTGCTGCTTGTCCTGCTTTCAGGTGCTTTGGAGAATAGGCTGATTGTGATCCTAAGTCTCTCAACCCATGGACATTTTTAGAAAAGTACGGTGATGGAAATGAGTTGAATTCACATTTGAGTGGAAAGGAACTAAGCTACCTGCCAGGAGCAGTTGAAAAGGAATCAAATCTGTTGACAAACTCATTTCATAGTTTTTAACGATAAATCTGGAGTCTGAGAGGAAGCACATTCTTTGTATCAAATTAATATTCCCACTTGCATCTGTGTTTACTTAATTAGTCTGGAGACAAAGATGTGCTAATGAGAAACATTTATAAGGAAGAAAGGTCTGCTGAAGAGTATGCTAAGTCAAATTCTAAATGAGTTACCCATTTGTTTATGGGGCAAAGCTGGAATAACTAATATGGGGAGGCCAACAGGAGAAACGAGTGGGGAAGAATTCTCCTGGGTAACCAAACATTTTGTACATTCAAGTGAAAGTAAAGCTTATTAGAATAGAATAGAATAACAGAGTTGGGAGGAACCTTGGAGGTCTTCTAGTCCAACCCCCTGCTTAGGCAGGAAACCCTACACCACTTCAGACAAATGGTTATCCAACATCTTCTTAAAAACTTCCAATGTTGGAGCATTCACAACTTCTGGAGGCAAGTGGTTCCACTGATTAATTGTTCTAACCGTCAGGAAATTTCTCCTTAGTTCTAAGTTGCTTCTCTCCTTGATCAGTTTCCATCCATTGCTTCTTGTCCTGCCATCAGGTGCTTTGGAGAATAGCTTGGCTCCCTCTTCTTTGTGGCAATCCCTCAAATACTGGAAGACTGCTATCATGTTCCCCCTAGTCCTTCTTTTCATCAAACTAGACATACCCAGTTCCTGCAACCGTTCTTCATATGTTTTAGCCTCCAGCCCCCTAATCCTCTTTGTTGCTCTTCTCTGCACTCTTTCTAGAGTCTCCACGTCTTTTTTTTACATCGTGGGAACCAAAACTGGATGCCTTATTCCAAGTGTGGCCTTACCAAGGCCTTATAAAGTGGTATTAACATTTCATGTGATCTTGATTCTATCCCTCTATTTATGCAGCCTAGAACTCTGTTGGCTTTTTTGGCAGCTCCTGCACACGGCTGGCTCATATGAAAAGATAAACATTTTTCATTTGTTTAAGGAGAAGGAAGAGTGGGAAGTTTCCAGAGCTCATTTAGACCTGAAGCAAGATTCAGAAAGTATGGAGACCTTCAGAGCCATCAAACCAACCCATGAGCGAGCCATTTCCCATTTCAGTTTCTTTCCCTCAACTCTATGCTCCATTATTCCTTACTACACGTTTCAAAATCTCTCCCAAATGAAGCTCAGTTTCTGGTGAGTTCATGGGTACATTCAGCAATACAGAAATTGCTTCTATTTTTTTTTTCAGTGTCTCCTACCTGCCATTCGCTTCTTCCAAGAGGTGTCCCATCAAGTACTAATTATCTCCAACCCTGCTAAGCTTCTGAGCTCAGACAGGGTTGATGAAGTGTTGTAACCTGCAGTGACACAGAAGTTTTGACTGTGCAACACACCAAGTCATTAGCATCCCTGGTTTCTCTTCACAAACACATCCAGTCTTTACAGGTCCCTTCCAACAGAATATGTCTTCAGAGACAATTACTGCTTCGCCTGGTAGTGGGTTTTTTTTTTTTTTTTAGGATTGCTGCTGTTGTTTTTACATAAAACACAACTTGTTTTACAAGAGTCCGTTTTACGAGAACCTCGTTCCATTCTGCCAAGGCAGGATGTCGTACCCCAGTCTGTTTCCTGGAGCAGATGCAGATCTTAAAGCAGTCGCTTTTTTGGATTTCATTAGGACGTAAGCGATAGGAGTCTATCTTCCATCCAAAGTGAACTGCATTAGATGTTGAAAATCAGATATATTTTTTTCTAATTCTTTAATGGCTTTGAGGATGCATTCTTTGGCAGAACAAGTTTTTTTTTTTTTTAAATCCACTTTCTTGGAATGTATTCCTGGGGTTTTATCAAAGTCATTTGGGGATGCTACTTATATATTTATTTCTGAATAGCTACCTAAGTGTCTGTCTGTCTGTCTGTCTGTCTGTCTATCTATCTATCTATCTATCTATCTATCTATCTATCTATCTATCTATCTATCTACTATCCATCCATCCATCCATCCATCCATCCGGACAAACATTTGTCTGAAATGATATAGGATTTCCTGATCAAGCAGGGGGTTTGACTAGAAGACCTCTGAGGTCTCTTGAAACTATATTGTTCTATGTTCTATCTTCGTCAATACCATCACCATCTATCAGATAATGATGAAGATAGATATAGATGGATGGATGGATAATGGATAATGGATGATAGATGACAGATGATAGATGATGATAGATAATAGATGATAAAAGATAGATGAAGGATGGATAGATGATAGATAGAGATAATGATACATATAGATGATAGATAGATAGATAGATAGATAGATAGATAGATAGATAGATAGATAGATAGATATCGATGGAGAGATGGAGAGATGGATAGATGCAGTGGTAGGATTCAAGTAATTTAACAACTGGTTCTCTGCCCTAATGATTTCTTCCAACAACCAGTTTGCCAAACTGCTCAGAAAGTTAACAACCGGTTCTCCCGAAGTGGTGTGAACTGGCTGAATCCCATCACTGGATAGATGGATAGATGGATAAATGGATAGATGGATAGATGGATAGATGGATAGATGGATAGATGGATAGATGGATAGATGGATAGATGGATAGATGGATAGATGATAGACTTTTTATCCAATTGCTTCCTTTTCTGAATTATTCCATGGATGCTCACAGCGACAAATTCCTTCAAACGGAGGGACGCCTTTGATAGTTCTCAGGTGGGCCTACATCTCTTTGATCTACGATGCGAAGACGCAGTATTTTAGCCCAGAGAAGCAGTTTCTGAATCTTCCCTCGTAAAATTTATACAGAGAGAAAAGCAAAAAGGTTGACTGCATCTATCAGGAAAACATTCCACATCTTGACCATGTTGTTCTTCTCCAAATCCATATCAAACGATACCTCAGAGAGCTAAAAATTGCTTTTTTTTTAGTTCTTTAAAACAAAATCTACATGTTTGGGTCTAACAGCAGCTAAAGTGAGCTGTAAAAGCCGTTCCACTGTAATTAATGGAGGGAATCAGTAGCAATATTTCTGCTGATGACAACTGCTAGGAATAAATTTCTTTCCCTCAGCAAGTAAAAATAAAACTAAAAAATCTCAATTCGCAGGAAACTAGCTTACCAAGATGAACGGGGGTTACCTTTCCATTTAATTGTCAGGATTTTTAACAGTATACAGGTAGTCCTCAACTTACGACCACAATTGAGGCCCACGTTCCTGTTGCTAAGCGAGGCATTTGTTAAGCGCGATTTGCCCAATTTTAACCACTTTTCTTGCCACCTTTGTTAAGTGGATCGTAGCAGTTGTTAAATGAGTCACATGGTTGGGAAGTGAATCTGGTTTTTTTTCCCCCGTTGACTTTGCGTGTCAAAAGGGGATCATGTGAACCCAGGAAATTGTGATCATCATAAATTTGAGTCAGTCACCAAGTGGGGTTGCTGCATTGGTTATAAGTGTGAAAAATGGTCATAAGTTTTTTTCTGTGCCATTGTGAATAGAATAGAATACCTGATTTCACTATCTTTTTTTGCCATGGTTGATATGCGGACCAACTGATTGTTAAACTTCCCCCATTGGCTTTGCTTGTTGGAAGCCACCTGGGAAGGGAATAGAATAGAATAGAATAGAATAGAATAGAATAGAATAGAATAGAATAGAATAGAATAGAATAGAATAGAATAGAATAGAATAGAATAGGATGGGATGGGATGGGATGGGATGGGATGGGATGGGATGGGATGGGATGGGATGGGATGGGATGGGATGGGATAGAATAGAATAGAATAGAATAGAATAGAATAGAATAGAATAGAATAGAATAGAATAGAATAGAATAGAATAGAATAAACAGTGTTGGAAGGGACCTTGGAGGTCCTCTAGTCCAACCCTCTGCTCAGGAAGAAAACCATTTCAATATATACCCACTTCAAACGGTCTCTAAACGAACTGTTGTAAATCCAGGACTACCTGTAATTTTCCTCCTTAAATATATAAGTTGTGAGAGTTCTGGAGAGTCTGAAGGGAAATGGGTTTCTAAACAAATCTGCCAGCATCTTACAAGACACACACACACACACACGCATGGACACACACACACACCCACACACCCACACCCGAAGTCCTGGCAAAGAACAGCCTCAAACGAATGAATAACAGTGTCTGGGAGTTATTCACATTACTCACTTCCATGAAGGAATATGAGCTGTGACTTGTGGGTGCGATCTCGGACAATGAGTTCATTTGTTAACAGGCAAAACAGCCCATCAAGAAGGAAGGAGCCTCTGCCCATCTCTTAATTGGACGATATTAAAGCCGTATTCCTTGGTATGTATGTAAATTCTTTTAAAATTTTAAAATCTTAAGTTCCGGAATTTGCAGTATGTCTGCTTCTTTTTTTACTAATATGTATGTATGTATGTATGTATGTATGTATGTATGTATGTATGTATGTATTTATTTATTTATTTATTTATTTATTGGATTTATATGCTGCCCTTTCTCCACAATAAGCAACAAGAAGTCCAAATTAAAATTCAAACAATAAAAGAATCTAAAATTCCCATTAAAACCCCTTCAATCCAGGCCAGTCTGGACTATATACCTGGAACTCGTATTTTTAGAATAATTTGTAATCCGAATCACCCTTCTCTGCGCCATCATAAATCTATTTCGTTCCTCTCCTCATTTCATCCTTCCTCGTTGTTGTTGGTTTTTGTTTTTTTATTTCCTCCTCAGTGAAGGTCAACGGCGCTGTTTATGGAACACGGCTATTCAGAACTCTAAAAAAAAAAAAAAGGAAGGTTGTGTTATAATTTGATACAACCACACGGGCCTCTTTCCCACGAGCGTGCCCTGGTGTCCGGTGTCTCGTTCAATTACACTATTATCCTCCGAAGCCTTGACATCCTTTCTCTATTCTTCTCCTTTCTTTCTTTATCTTTTCCAGGGTGAAGAGAGAAAATAAACCTCATTTTTGCTAATAAGAGAGAATCGAGATAATATTCGATTTTACTCAGAAGCACATCTGAATTGCCAGGAGACGCCAAATGGGCCTTAAAGTCCATGCCGTTCGTATCTCTGCTTGCTCCGCTGTAAACAAACATTAAACTTTGCTTTCGTGACAATGACCTTCATAAGATGAGGTACGAAGACGTTCCTCGCCTGCAAAATTCTTCTGAAAACACACAAAAGACCCTAGACCTGAAGAGCCTTGGTGGCGCAGCAGACTAAAGTGCTGTTACGTAGCACCAGCTGCCTGCAATTACTGTGAGTTCAAATCCCACCAGGCTCAAGGTTGACTCAGCCTTCCATCCTTCCGAGGTAGGTAAAATGAGGACCCGGATTGTGGGGGCAATAAGCTGACTTTATATATATATAAAAAAAACCCGTTTAGGGAGGGCCGAAAGCCCTACTAAGCAGGTACATACAAAAGTATGAAGGCTATTGCTTAATGCATTGTAAGCCGCCCTGAGTCTCCGGAGAAGGGCGGCATATAAATCGAACCAATAAATAAATAAATAAACAATAAATAAATATACCTGTGATGGCAAACCTATGGCACACGTGGCAGAGGTGGCACACAGTGCCCTCTCTGATGACATGCAAGCTGTCGCCCCAGTTCAGTTCTGCTGAGCATGTGCGCGTGAGCCCCCGCCGGCCAGCTGGTCTTTTGGGTCTCAATCGCGCATGTACAGGGGGAGGAACGCATGAGAGGAGCCATGTGTGCATGTGTGTGGGTGGGACGCATGTATGGGTGCATGCGCATGTATGGGGGCCATGTGTGCATACATGGGGCGAGGCTCATGTGTAGGGGCCGTGCGTGCATTGCATTTCGGGGGTTCAGGCATGCACGCACACATTTGCACATTCTGCACATGCTTCAGGCACTTGGTCCAAGAAGGTGGCCCATTCTCTAGATAGAATAGAATAGAATAACAGAATTGGAAGGGACCTTGGAGGTCTTCTAGTCCAACCCACTGCTTAGGCAGGAAGCCCTACACCACTTCAGACAAATGGTGATCCAACATCTTCTCAAAAACTTCCAGTGTTGGAGCATTTGCAACTTCTGCAGGCAAGTTGTTCCACTGATTGATTGTCCTCATTGTCAGGAAAATTCTCCTTAGTTCCAGGTTGATTCTCTCCTTGATTGATTTCCATCCATTGCTTCTTATCTTACCTTCTGGTGCTTTGGAGAATAGGTGGACCCCCTCTTAAAGAAGAGGCAGCCCCTCAAATATTAGGAGACTGCTATCATGTCACCCCCAATTCTTCTTTTCTTTAGACTAGGCATACCCAGTTCCTGCCACCGCTGTGCCTATGTTTTTGTCTCCAGTCCCCTAATCCTCTTTGTTGCTCTTCTCTGCACTTTTTCCAGAGTCTCAACATCTTTTTTGTAAGGTGGTGAACAAATCTGGATGCAGGATTCCAGCCTTACTGAGGCTTTATAAAGAGGTCCTAATACTTCACGCGATTTGGATTCTAATTTTTAATTAGTTTTGATTTTTAATCAAAATTAGACCCCTTATCCAGTAGAAAAGAATATAGGTGGCTCCAACATATTTCAACATCGGAGAAGTTTCCACAAAAATTCCAGAGGAGAGGTGAAATAAATCTCTCTCCCTCCCTCCCTCCCCCTCTCCCTCTCCTTCTTCCTCTCTCCCTCTCCCCCTCTCCCTCTCCCTCTCTCCTACTCCCTCTCTCCCTCCCTCTCCCTCCCCCTCCTTTTCTCCCTCTCCCTCCCTCTCCCTCTCTCCCTCTCCCTCTCCCCCCTTTCCCTCTCCCTCCCTCTCTGCTTCCCTCTCTCCCTCTCCCCCCTTTCCCTCCGTCTCCCTCTCTCCCTCCCTCTCCTTCTCTCCCTCTCTCTCTTTTTCTCCCTCCCTCCCCCCTCTCTCTTTTTCTCTAAACAAAGAAGCTGTAATGATCTTTATCCATCAGTATCAGCAGCAAAGAACACTGGCTGGACACGTACAAGTATCACATTGTGATATAGCAGGTTACTAATATAATGTGACGACCCTGATTGCTATTGAGTATATTACATACTCTTGGTTTTGTTTTTGTTTTTTGTTTTTTTTTAAAAGAAGATCAATAACCTAAGCAATATGTCAGAAAAGGAAAAAGAAAACCTTCTTCTGTTCCTTTGAATTAAGCAGGAAGTTTCGCTGCTCAATACTGTCATTTTTTTTGTCGTTGTTGCTCCAACAAGGAATGATGTTGACACTGCTGTTATTGAGTTATCGATTGTCCTAAGGATTCATCCAATGTGATTTGATTCTGGGGGTTTTGTGTGTGTGTGTGTGTGTGTGTGTGTGTGTGTGTGTGTGTATAGATGTGCCTGGGTGGACCATTCTTGCCATCATAAAGGTCAATAACTTTTGTCATTCCTTTTTTTTTTTATTGAAAAGTTTTATAAGAAATACAAACATTTTCACCCCCCCACCCCTCCTTCCCCTCCCTTCCCCCTCCCCCTCCCTAGACTTCCCAGAACAAGCACAGGGTATAGCATTCACAAACCAAAAACTAAAATATGCTAACAAATTATTACATTACATATTCTCCCTAACTCCTTAACTCCTTATAACTCAGAAAAAAAAACAAACAAACAAACAAAAAAACCAGATATAAACTACTTAAAATTATTTCATTCATAAACTATATGAATCTTCTTATTCGGATATTTCTTCTGTATATAATCAATCCATCTTCTCCATTCCGATATATATATCTCTCATTTGAATGGTCTTTAAGATATGATGAAATTTTTGCCATTTCTGCCAAATGCACAACTTTTAATGTCCATTCCTCAATGGTGGGTGGATCTTCCTTCTTCCAGTACTGTGCCACCAGTAACCTGGCAGCCGTTATTAAGTTCAAAACTTCTGTCATTCCTGAGATCATCTTCCAACATCGCTGCTGAATCGGTGGCCCCAGAATTGGTAAGGTAAAGGTAAAGGTTCCCTTCGCACATATGTGCTAGTTGTTCCCGACTCTAGGGGGCGGTGCTCATCTCCATTTCAAAGCCGAAGAGCCAGCGCTGTCCGAAGACGTCTCCGTGGTCATGTGGCCGGCATGACTCAACGCCAAAGGTGCACGGAACGCTGTTCCCTTCAGCCGAAAAAATGTTCTTAAAAGTTTAAAAAAAAAAAAAAGCCTCTGATGATCGCGCGGCTCAGCTGGGATCGTCAGAGCCTTTTAAAAGCATTTTTTCTACAACTTCTTTGGCCAAGTGGTTGTTTAAAAAATGCTTTTTTTAAAAAAAAAAGTTTTTTTATTTTGAACACATTAAAACAAAATATAAAGACACAACGTTTATATACATATCACTTATTCCTTCAGCTATTTCCAGGTGATCTTTTCTTGCTATTTACATTTATTTACACATATTTTAACTCCGGGAGGGGTGCACATGAAGCAATGAGGGAGGAAAGAGACACTTGCCTAGCCAGCCAGATCAGCTGAATCAACCCTGGCAATCAATGGGGTGACAGATGTCACAGGCAGATCACCTTCACATCTGTGGGGGAGTCAACCTATTCTCTGAAGGACCAGAAGGCAGGACAAGAAGCAAGGGATGGAAACTCATCAAGGAGAGAAGCAACCTAGAACTAAGGAGAAATTTCCTGACAGTGAGAACAATTAATCATCGGAACAACTTGCCTCCAGAAGTTGTAAATGCTCCAACACTGGAAGTTTTCAAGAAGATGTTGGATAGCCATTTGTCTGAAGTGGTGTAGGGTTTCCTGCCTAAGCAGGGGGTTGGACTAGAAGACCTCCAAGGTCCCTTCAAGCTCTTTTCTGATTGATTGAACTTGCTCCTCTTCCCCCTGAAGTTTTTAGGGATAAATTGCATGTTCCTACCAAGACAAGATACTTCCAAGAACGCCGAATTCCCCCGCATTACCAAGCCACGTTGCAATCTATGATTGTCCTTAAGCGTCAATCTCATTCTATCCAGATGTAATTAGTTTGCAATCATTGGGTTTGCTCCCGAGGCTTTTTTTTTTTTTCTAGAGAGAGAAGACCGGTAAAAATAAATAAATGTTAATAGAGTGTGGGACACTCATCGCCTGAGCTCAGAAAAAAAAAAAGGTTTATTTTCTATTTTGCTCCAGGATATGTATGAGCAACTGTGAAAGGAGAACAGATCTAGGAGGTGGATATTTATAGCCTGATATTTTCTCTTCCTAGCAATTGCCTGTGAAGGTAAATTACACTGAGTACTGCATTTGACCTCCGTGTCTTTCTGATTTCTCCATCATACCCTTGTGTTCTGGCATGCTGTTCGCCAGGTAGGAAATGTTTACCTTGAAGTGTAACTTGTTTTCAAGCGGTTCACATTTCCTGCCCTGTTCCACTCTGCCAGACATGAAAGGATTCCGCATTTCGCTTGGGTGCCCAAGGAGAGATGGAAGGAAGCTTTAAACTTTTAAGCCCGGGGTGTCACTTCGCTTGGCAAGACCCGAAGTGAGGAGAAAGTAATCATCATGGCAACCTGCATTTGAGCACCAAAAAAGAGAGAGAGAGAGAGAGAGAGAAAGAGAAAGAAAGTGTATGAGTGTATGGATATGCCTGGTTTAAGGAAGAGGAGGAGGAGGATGGAAGAGAGAGAAGGAGGAGGAGGAGGATTGGAGAGAAGGAGAAGAAGAAGGAGCAAGAGGAGGAGGAGGATGGAAGTGAGAGGAAAAGGAGGAGGAGGAGGAAGGAGGAGGAGACAGAAAAGGAGGAGGAGGAGGAAGAGATGAGAGATGGATGAGAAGCGAAAGGAAAAACAAAGAAAACAGAACGGAAGAAGCTCCTTGGATGAGAAGCGAAAGGAAAAACAAAGAAAACAGAACGGAAGAAGCTCCTTGGATGAGAAGCGAAAGGAAAAACAAAGAAAATAGCACTGAAGAAGCTCCTTGGATGAGAAGCGAAAGGAAAAACAAAGAAAACAGAACGGAAGAAGCTCCTTGGATGAGAAGCGAAAGGAAAAACAAAGAAAACAGAACGGAAGAAGCTCCTTGGATGAGAAGCGAAAGGAAAAACAAAGAAAACAGAACGGAAGAAGCTCCTTGGATGAGAAGCGAAAGGAAAAACAAAGAAAACAGAACGGAAGAAGCTCCTTGGATGAGAAGTGAAACGTCTTCAAGGAAAAAAACAAGAAAGCCCAATTTGCCTTTTGAGAAAACATCTTTGGGCCTTCATTCTGCCATTTCCCAATTTGATTTTTTTTTCTTAGTCATCTCCTGGATCCAAACACCAGGAGCTTTTATTATCTTCCTGCTCTCCATCACGCTTGCTAGTTTATTCTAACTCCGTTTAATAAACTGGCACCTTGGACCAGGCTCTCTGTGAGGCTGATATTTGAACACAACTGGGATTTCAACTCTCAGGATGAAGCAAGCTGAGCTGATAAACTGGTTAGCTCTATGGAATTAGGGGGAAGAAAAAATTGATTTCTTTCAATAAGCAACCCGGAAGATGTAGCTAACTTTGGCTGAGCGGTTTCTTCACTCCTAGCTATAAATTTCCTTTGGGGTTTCAATCAAACCACTTTTACTCCGAAAGGTTTTAAGAAAAAAGGGTTGGTTTTTTTTTTTCTCATCCCCTGGCTGGATTCCCATTCAAAAGACAGTCAGAGCATTCACTGCCCGTGATATTGTGAATAAAAATGCAATTAAATGAAGAGCCTTTACAACCAGGCAGCAAAGTTACATGGCCAACTAATCTAATACTACATTAGCTTCATAATTACTAACATTATGCAAGGGGAATATGACCCGTGTTCCATATTGGCCAGAGTCCATATGAATTGAAACGTGAAAGGGCGTGTTGAGAATCTCACAAGAAAATCTCTTTGCACTGAATTCTTCTTTGCATATTTCTTTTCCTTGAGAAATAAAATCCAGTGGTGTTTTTTTTTTATGTGACTTAAAAATATAAGATTCCCCTAGATGAAAATGCAAAGTGTACATTCCAATGACTTGGAATGTTTAAAACTGAATATTCGCACCTTCCTTCATGATTAAAGTTAAGCAGATTAAAGGGAAATCTGCAGAAAGCACTCTCATCTTCATCTTTGATTTGAAATAATATATATTTATTCACACCTAGCGGGTTTTTTTCTTTTAACAAAATATTTACATGGCTTCTAAAATTAGCCTAGCAACTAAAAAGCAGATTTTTTCCCCCCCTACAATCATTTATAACATACATCTGGTCTGCTGTAATCATCATCATCATCATCATCATCATCATCATCATCATCATCATCATCATCTAATGCAAGCCTACATTTTTTTTAATGCTGCTTTATATCTAGAAGGTGAAAATGAGAACAGAGAGGAAGATTCTTCACCTGTGTTGATTAATGTTTCTTCTGTGAGTTGATAGTACCTTGGATTTCAGTTTCATGTTGGTTGAATAACAGAAGGAGAGAGAGGAGGAGGAGGTCAGGGAGGAAGAGGGAGAGGAGGGGAGGAGGAAGACGAAGAGGAGAAGGAGAAGGAGAGGAGGAGGAAGGGGAGAATGAGAGAGAGGAGAAGGAGGAGAAGGAAAAGGAGGAAGAGGAGGAGAAGGAGAAGAAGGAAGGAGGAGAGGAAGGGGAGGAGGAGAGAGAGGAGGAGGAAGAGGAGGAGGAGGAGAAGGAAAAGAAGGAAGAGGAGGAGAAGGAGAAGGAAGGAGAAGGAGAGAGAGGAGGAGGAGGAGGTCAGGGAGGAAGAGGGAGAGGAGGGGAGGAGGAGGACGAAGAGGAGACGGAGAAGGAGAGGAGGAGGAAGGGGAGAAGGAGAGAGAGGAGGAGGAGGAGAAGGAAAAGGAGGAAGAGGAGGAGAAGGAGAAGAAGGAAGGAGAGGGAGAGAGAGGAGGAGGAGGAGGAAGGAGGAAGAGGAAGAAGAAGAGGAAGAGAAGGAGTTGTAGAACTAGAACAGTTGTAGTCCAATCTCATGTACTCCCGATATGTTGGACGTCAACTCTCATAAGAGGATAAAATAAACAATGCATTTTGGAGGCCCTCAGCCCAAAAATTCTGCACCAGAACGTAATTTAAAGATAATACAGGAAATATGCAATTGTTTTAAAAGCCCCACGTAGGAGCATGCATGTCAGATGATTAAATACTTGTTTACTTCACGCGGACAGATAATCCTTGTTTGCTTAATTTCATATATAATGCACGGAATGCCTTAATTATCGACATTTATCTTTGCCACAAACTCAGGCCACTGCAGAGTCACTATTTTTGTTCATTAAAAGAGTTGACGAGCAGCTCTTTAATGAGAGGGCAGAAATTCCTCAGGAGGTAACATCAGTTGTAGTTTAATGGGCAGGAACTATAACAGTATTAGCTACAGAGCATGACAAGACTAATATATATATATATATATATATTAAAAAAAGTAAAACAAAAAGTAAACAGACTTCTAAGACTGCCATCTTCTGCAGTTTCATTAGAGGGGAAAAACACCCTATTATTTATTGTGGATGTTGGATGGTGTGAAATTGTCTTTATCAATGTAAAATCTATGGAGATTTTCAAT
>NC_142074.1:23540000-23637500 GCF_059756535.1 Pantherophis guttatus
CTCCTTTTACTTCCTTCTCTTTTTCTCCCTCCCTCCTCTCCTTCCTTCCTTCTCCTTTTACTTCCCTCTCTTTTTCCTCTGTCCCTCCCTTCCTCCTCTCCTTTCTTTCTTCCTTCTTTCCTCCTTTATTTCCTTGTCTCTTTTTTCTCCCTTCCTCCCTCCTCCCCTCCCTCCCTCCCTCCTGAGGAATGCCTTAACCAGCTTCATTGATGGCATCAGAAGGATCTTCCATTTGGGCCAACAATATCTGATGTGAAAAACTCCAAAAAGATTCTCCTTGGCTGAAGCTTTGCAGTTCTTTTAAAAGCCCAGCTTCATAATATCAGTTACCAATCAGTTATGATTTAAATGAGAGAGGAAAAATAAAATAAAAATGAATTTGGTTTATTGAACTAAGTTGCTTTGCTCTACTGATCTGGAACTGAATGTATTTTTCTAACTGTCTGCCTTATCTTTTTTTTTTTTTAATTGCTCTTTGTTGATTTTTATAATTGCTTTTAGCAAGTCTTTCTTATTAGGTTTATTGTAATATTGATCTTTTGTTTCGGTGTTTTGTTACATTCATGTTTATTGTATTTCATCTTCAGCTCTCCTGAGCATTAGAGACAGAAAGATGAAATATAAATATAACAAATAAGAGCAAGGCAGAAGTGTGTGTGTGGGGGGGGGTGAAGGGAGGGAGGGGGAGAGAGAAAGAGAGTGGGGGTGGGTGAAGAAAGGGAGAATATCTGTACTTTTGGTAGGGATATTTTCAGCTCAGTGACTAGAGATTTGGAAGGGAGGGAGGGAGGGAGGGAGGGAGAGGGAGGCAGGAAGGAAGGAAGGAAGGAAAAAGGGAGGGATGGAGGAAGGCAGGAAGGCAAAAAGGAAGGGGGAAGGAGGGAGAGAATGGTGGGTGGAGAAAAGGAGAATACCTATACTTTTGGTAGGGATAGGACAGAATGAAAATTCTGTATCTATTTTCAGCTCAGTGACTAAAGATTTGGAAGGAAGGAAGGAAGGAAGGAAGGAAGGAAGGAAGGAAGGAAGGAAGGAAGGAAGGAAGGGGAAGGAAGGAAGGAGGCAGGGAGGGAGGGAGAGGGAGGCAGGAAGAAAGAAGGGAGGGATGGAGGAAGGCAGGAAGGCAGGAAGGAAGGAAGGAGGGAGGGAGGAAGGAAGGAAGATGGGAGGCAGGAAGGCAGGAAGGGAGAAAGGGAGGGAGGGAGAGGGAGGCAGGAAGGAAGAAGGGAGGGATGGAGGGATGGAGGAAGGCAGGAAGGCAGGAAGGAAGGAAGGAGGGAGGGAGTAAGGAAGGAAGATGGGAGGCAGGAAGGCAGGAAGGGAGAGAGGGAGGGAGGGAGAGGGAGGCAGGAAGGAAGAAGGGAGGGATAGAGAAAGGCAGGCAGGCAGGAAGGAAGGGTGGGAGAGTGGGAGAGGGAGGCAGGAAGGAAGAAGGGAAGGAGGGAGGAAGGAAGGAAGGTAAGTGGGAGGGAGGCAGGGAGAGGGAGGCAGGGAGGAAGGCAGGAAGGCAGGAAGGCAGGAAGGCAGGAAGGCAGGAAGGAAGGAAGGAAGGAAGGAAGGAAGGAAGGAAGGAAGGAGAGAAAGCAGGCAGGCAGGCAGATAGCAGATAGGAAACTCCTGGGTGCCTTTGATGTATATTCAACAACCCTGTGTCTGTCTCAGATCTGAACTTTCATTGCATCCTGCTGGAGAAGTCGAAAAGAAAAGACGATGGAGAGCCTCCAGATTCAGAAGTGGCAGCCTTGTTAACCGGAGGAGGTTGTGAAGGAGGAAGTGGGGAATGACAGCGAAGGGATGAAGCACTTCTCTCAAGACAGATGGGATTTTCAGGTCATAAGAAGGTAAGATAAGGACACTAAGTTAGAACATTGTGCTTCTGTCTGCGTGCCGGGATTTAAAAGAGATTGATTGGAGTGGGTCTCATTGCTCAGAGTTTTTGCCATTGTCATCTGCCGCCACCCCCATCTCTTGGCGTGGAAGAGACACTCATAGAAATTGATCCCTTCTGTTGTTTTTTTCTACTGAATTATGGACCCCTCCAAATCTCCTAGAAGATAATATTCCTCCAAAAGAAGCCAGGTGACCATGGACCTTTGAATGTTCATTTGTCTCTTCTGGTATTTTATTTTTATGTTTAATTCCCCTCTCTGCCAGGTGGAAAGAAGGATATAGGATGCTTTGTGAAAATGTGGAGCTTCTGACAGATTAAATGTCTCCTCGTGGTTAGAAAGTCTATCTTAGGGAGGCAGCCGTAACTCATGGGAAGAAAATACAACTGTCAGCCCTTGACATCTGCAGAGGAATTTCTTGCAGGTTAACCATGGAATGACTTGGTACAAAAGGGAAGCTTGGTATAAAAGAGAGTTATGCGGCATAAATCCCAGTGTTGTCTTCCCATCAAATCAATCTTTGTATTTCTACAAGTCCAAGGAAATTGATTGTGTGCGGAATGGGAGACAACTTCCCATGGCCAACTCACTATGGGACGACTTGTTGCGGTTAACTTGCCACAAGACAACTCGCGTGGGACAATTCAACATAGGATAACTCAACACCGCTGTTTCTTTGACATTATTTTAATTTTGGCATTCACATTTCAGTTTGTCCCTTCTTTTGCATCCTTTCCTTAATGATTCAATTCTGTCCTTTCTTTGACATTTGTGAGTTGTCCCCTAATGAGCTGGCCATGTCAAGTTGGCCATGGCTAGTTGGGATGGTGAGTTGGTCGTGGCAAGTGGGCCATGGCAAGTTGACCATGGTCAAGTTGGCTGTGAAAAGTTGGCCATGGCTACTTGGCCATGGCAAGTTGACCATGATGATTTGGCTGTGGTAATTTGGCTGTGGCAAGTTGGCCATGGTGAGTTGGCTGTGATAAGTTGGCCATGGCGAATTGTCCTAGACCCAATTATGTGGCTATGAGAAACATGGAAACTGATGTTTCTCTGTGTTTTAACACGTTGCTTTTCATTCAACAACATTGCTGTGTTTTGGGTCTCTTCCAACCTGTCTACATACATCTCAAATAACACCATGTAATTCAGGATGTTGAAGTCTACTTGATGACACTTTTGAATGATGAGGTTTTTGGAAACATCCTCTTGTCCTTGGTTTCCGTCCAAAGTGGCTCCTGGACTCTGTACTTGCAACACAGTGTGAGTTTTTCCTCGCCTATTAAAATTGTCCCAACATGAGTCACCTTTTCCTTGCTCTCTTGATGCTTCATCCTCCCCTCCACTGATCATCATAGTTTGAAAGACAAGAGATGAAAAGGCTTCCTGCTCTTACTTGACTGTCACTAAGTGTTGTATCTTTTTATTCTTGATGAATGTATTTTATTCTCCTTATGTACACTGAGAGCAGATGCACCAAAGACAAATTCCTTGTGTGTCCAATCACACTTGGCCAATACAAAGAATTCTATTCTATTCTATTCTAAAAACAAAAAATGGATCTTGGTAGATATATCAAATATATCTCTATGCCATTCAGGAGAATTCATGTCAATTGGCATGAAAAGAAGTCCAGAATGGTTGACCTCGATGGATCCAGTCGGAATATCAGGTGGACCTCTAAGTAACTGATCAATATCGGCAGTCGATGAAGGTCATTCCCTTTAATAGAAAGATGCTGGGCACATTTTGAACTATAGATAGCAAGCTCAATTCAATACGCAAACTATTGCTATTTTGTTTTGTTTGGCCAAGAGAGAATTAGCACTCTTTTATAGGCTACATTTCATATATTTGTTGACTGAAAAGTTGGAAAGGATTTGGGACATCTCCTAGTCTAGCACACACACCCCACCCCGTCCCATGCAAGAAATGGACAATTCCAGTGAAGTAGCAGTCTGATCCATTACTAAACAGCTCTCATTTTTAGGGTTTCCCCCAAAAAATCTTCCATCTTTTGGAAGAGCTTTGAAGAATTCTGCCCTATCTTCTCATTTCTCCATGGTATTCATGACATACTTCAAGATGACAGCCCAAAGTTATGTGGGATAAAACTACATTTATGATAAACCTATTTTGTGAAAGGTACCGTATTTTTTGGAGTATAAGACTCACCTTTCCCCCCCTAAAAGTGGGTGAAAATTTAGGTGCGTCTTATAAACCAAATACGAGCATTTTTGGCCTCCTGTTCTGCCCCAGCTACGGATCCCAAAGAACACAGCACACACAAAATTTGTACAAAACTTAATTTACTAAAATAACTCAGTCTTTTTCAAAACAAAGGCTGTTAATAAACTTTCTTAACAGCCTACAAGAAACCAAAGATAAAGTAATCACAATCTTACGAAGGTTGGCAGAAAGCCCAGAAGCAATGTGCAGAGAATCCAGACGCGAAGTAGAGTGAACTAAAGTTGTTCCCTGCAAATTGCTTCAGTTGGCGTTCCTCCTTAAATAGGCTAATGGTGTGGCCAATTAGCCCCAAGCCTTACTCTCGAGGAGACCTCCTCCTGAGGAAACACTCCTGCCTTTTGGCAGCTCTGTGCGCCCATGCATCGAGAAGAGGCTCCTCCTCTTCATCGTCTTCACTTAAGGGAGCTTCTGGAGGTTCTGAACGCCCTGGCTGAATCTCCGCCTCTGGCACCACATCTTCTCCAGCCTCCTCATTGTCTGACTTGGCTGCCAGCTGCACAGGCTGCTGGCGCAACACCACACCAGCCTCCTCGCTGTCAGAATCAGCTACAATCCACACAGGCTACTGACAGACCACAACACCTCCCAAGTCCTCCATGTGTTGCATTTTTGCTCTCCCTGGCCTATAGAAGCACTCTGCAGTGCTCCACATGGCCCATTTTAATAAAAAACAGGTCCGTTTTTTACCAAAAATAAGCCGTGCAGAGCACTGCCTGGAAGGGTGAAAATCAGAGACGGGGAGGCCAAAAACTATTTTTTTCTTGTTTTCCTCCTGTAAATTTAGGTGCATCTTATAGTCCAGTGTGTCTTATAGTCCGAAAAATATAGTAACACCTACATTCTTTCAATCAAATTATAAATCTTCAATATCCATTTTCTTCCTTAGCTTTTCTAGCCTCCAGACTAAGTGCAAATCTTTTCTCTGGTTCCTTCCTTGCTTAAAAAGAAACCATCAGGATTGCATAGATTTTTGGGCTTCCTGCTAAGCCAGTCTTGTTGATAGTTGTCTCTTGAGAAACCGAGTAGAAGCCAAAGCTACAGCTCACTGCTTCCCCTGCCCAGTTCACCACCCTTGACTTGAAAACGTAATTGGAATTTCTTTTGGGTAGACTGAAAAGGTTTTTTTTAAAAAAAAAACCACCAGAAGACAATGCCAAACAGTTGCTATCTTGGGTCTACTCATGTCCATTTGTCACTGGGTTTGAGGTCCTAGGTTTGCCACTAGATTCACAAGATGGTTTACTTATTTTATCCCACATTTAAAACAAGCCTGCACAGATGTTCTGGACTTTTTATATGTAAAAGCTCAGGACTGATTTCAAAGTTGGGTTTTATGGTTTCTGAACTCTTGGTTCCAAGCTCAGATTTTGGCCACTTCTCTCAGTTGGTGCTGTTGGGAGATGTTTTTATAAGCAGTTTGACTTGAAGACATAAATATGAAGATGAGCAAAGGATCCATTTGGACCAGGCAATTGAAAGGTAACGTATTAAGAGAGAGTCTAGTTTAGTTATTATAGCAGTTTTCTTCATGGAAAGTTGCCTGTGTTTGTGTTTGTGTGCATATTTCTTTCTCCATCTCCTATCTCCATGTCCATCTTCATTTCCATCTCATCTCATCTCATCTCATCTCATCTTCATCTCTTCATCTCCATCTTTCCATTTTCTTCTCTATCTTTCCATTTCCTTCTCCATCTCCAACTCAACTCCATCTTTCCATTTCCATTTCCTTCTCCATCTCCATCTCAACTCCATCTTTCCATTTCCTTCTCCATCTTCATATCATCTCCATCTTTTCATTTCCTTCTCCATCTTCATATCATCTCCATCTTTCCATCATCTTCTCCATCTCTATCTCCATCTTTCCATTTCCTTCTCCTTCTCCATCTCATCTCCATCTTTCCATTTCCTTCTCCTTCTCCATCTCAACTCCATCTTTCCATTTCCTTCTCCTTCTCCATATCATCTCCATCTTTCCATTGCCTTCTCCATCTCCATTTCCATCTCCATCTTTCCATTGCCTTCTCCATCTCCATCTCCTCTCCCTCTCCCTCTCCATCTTTCTCTCTACGTGGAGTGGCATTCTAATCCATGAATGAGAAGGAAAAACAGCCTATCTAAGTAGATCCGCAAGTTCTAATTGCAGGGCTATTTTCGTGCAAAACCTCTGTATCTTAAAGAAGATATGCCTCTAAGTCAAACATTTCAGATCCCCAAGGGTTAGCCCCGAGGAGTTGCACTGGGAATTCTCTGAAACTGCCGGTGGAGAACATGTTCCTTCTCTACTAATTCAGGGTCTCTGAAGTTATCGTCCTGGCAACGCTGAGCTTGAGATAATGCACTTGCTTAGCTAACTAATTTCTTCCTTAGGATGCATTGCAGTTAAAAGCTATGAACTTTGTTTTCTACATTTTTAGCAAGATTTTTATATACATATACTTAGTAAAAAAAAAAAAAAGCGCTCTCCCTGTGCTATTTTGAACCCCCACCCCCAGTTGATAAGATTTCTGTGCTGGGATCTGATATACGTCCCAGAATTCGTTCTGTTACTCTAATGAGCTGTTTGCTTGATATTCGAAAGGGACATACTGTGCATTTCCCGTAATGTTTATATGATTAAAATGAAATCTGCTTTACTTCTACCATTGCATTTCTCTGTCTCCAATCCATCTAAGAAACCCTGCACGGTGGCAGTTCTCTAATTCTCTGGAGTCCAGAGACGACTGCATGCAATGAATATTATGGGCAGTTTTTTCATAAATAGAGGGGTGGGTGGGAATGAATATAGTGTAGTTAAATAGCTTCTTTCTTTGCTAGACTGTTAAAGATGACAATGGTTTCGTTCTATAGTGCAAATTCTCCCGAAATAACTAGATTAGATCTTCTAGATCAAGTCTAGATCACGTCCCCAAATCATTTTTTTTTTTTTGTTAAAGAAGGCCCATCAAATTTTAACATTTGAAACTAGAGGAAGTGTTCAACTTACAACAGTTCATTTAGTGACCTTTGCAAGATGGACCTCCCCTAGTTTTTCTCATCATCAAACTAGACATACCCAGTTCCTGCAACCATTCTTAATTGTTTCTGGAGCGCTGCACTTTGATATGGCCCAATGGGCTAATCAATAAATAAAGATTGATTGCAACCATTCTTCATATGTTTTAGCCTCCAGTCCCCTCATCATCTTTGTTGCTCTTCTCTGCACCCTTTCTAGAGTCTCAACATCTTTCTTACATCGTGGCGATCAAAACTGGATGCAGTATTTCAAGTATGGCCTTACCAAGGCATTATAAAGTGGTATCAACACTTCACGTGATCTTGATTCTATCCCTCTGTTGATGCAGCCTAGAACTGTGTTGGCTTTTTTGGCAGCTGCTGCACATGGCTGGCTCATATCTCAATGGTTGTCCACTTATTTAGAACTTGGCTGATATTTATTGGGTGGGGGGGTTTCCATCTGAAATCTCTTTGTCATCTCAAGGTTTGGTGGAAACAAATTCTCACTTCATCTTACTCTATTAGATAGGTCTACCTCAACCCCAAGGAGGAAAATTGATTCTAATTTGACATATTGTGATTTCTCACTCCTGGCTAGGTCATTACTGTACTCGACCTAGATACAGCCGTGGCTGTCAGCTGCAATTAAACTGATTTATTGCTACTCGTGCCTAACCACGGGAATGTTCTCAGCTAAAGGTTAGCGCCTGCCAGGAGTTAGATAAGGGTCCACTGAAGGGAAGTTGGACTTTTGTAGCTACGTAGGGATTCTAGGCTGATTCCCTCTTTTACCTCCACCTCCAGAGTCTGCAACTCCTTCCCTTGCAGTAGCTGCACTTAAACAGAAGATTTGGGATTTAGATCTCCTAAATGACAAAACCAACCATTTTCATTCTCACTATGATATAATTGCATGTTCATGCTCCTTGTTGGAAGCTTTTGACCCTGGCTTACCATCAGTGATGAAATCCAATTTTTTTTTTTTTACTACATGGTTCTGTGAGTGTGGCTTGGTGGGCTTGGCAGGGGAAGGATACTGCAAAATCCCCATTCCCTCCCCACTCCAGGGGAAGGATACTGCAAAATCCCCATTCCCTCCCCACTCCAGGGGAAGGATACTGCAAAATCCCCATTCCCTCCCCACTCTGGGGAGGGAAATATCACCAGCCAGAGGTGATATTTGCCGGTTCTCCAAACTACTAAAAATTTCCGCTACCGGTTCTCCGAACTGCTCAAAAGTTCTGCTACCTGTTCTCCAGAACCTGTCAGAACCTGCTGGATTTCACCCCATGCTCACCACCCATTGTCTCTTGGATCAACAGAGGACTTGGTTCCTTCCTCAAAATTTAACATGGGCAACCACTAAAATGCCATCCTATTCTTAGCAACAGCTACGATTGTGGGAATCTGTCGGTATGTCCAACAGATTCCCACTCATTACGAATAGTTTCAGTTGTGATTTTCTTTAACCTTGTAAGTATTGTGTGTTTGTTTTATTGGGCTGGGACCATAAATACCTAAACAAATATTTTATTTTCATTGGATTTCTTACTTTATGAACTGCAATTTCTGTTTGACCTACTTTTACATCAGCACATATATCTTTCCAAAAATATCTGCGGGGGGAAAAAATATGCTCCTTCTCATGCATTATTTTCCTAATGAGCATCGTTTTCATCCGGCACGGGTTTTGCAACTAATTTTCTCTTCCCCGCCCACCCTCCCTCCCATTATAAATTGTGTTTCTCCTAATTTAGTTTTGGGAGGGAAGGTGAGGGAGCTGTCAGCCGCGTAGCAAAATTTTGAGAAAGCATTCCTCTTGGGACGTTGAAAATTGGTTTATAAATACAAAATTCTGAAGGAATGAATTCCTCATCCATCTCTTTCGGGAGGTGGGTAAAAATATTATGTAGCAAAGGCCCGAATTCAATTTACCGCTGCCTTGCCTATATATATTTTTAACTGGGTTACGTATTTTGAGCATATCGATCCAAAATATGAATAGGATAGGGAAATAGAGAGCCACTTGCTGAGATGGGCAGCCGTATATATAGAGAATAGAATAAAATAACAAAGTTGGAAGGGACCCCGGAGGTCTTCTAGTCCAACCCCCTGCTTAGGCAGGAAATCCTACACCACTTCAGACAAATGGCTATCCAACATCTTCTTAAAAATTTCCAGTGTTGGAGCATTCACAACTTCTGGAGGCAAGTTGTTCCACTGATGAATTGTTCTAATTGTCAGGAAATTTCTCCTTAGTTTTAGGTTGAATCTCTCCTTGATTAGTTTCCATTCATTGCTTCTTGTCCTGCCTTCAGGTGCTTTGGAGAAGAGCTTGACTCCCTCTTCTTTGAATATCTCCCTGAGATATTGGAAGACTGCTATCATGTCTTCCCTGGTCCTTCTCTTCATTAAACTAGACATACCCAGTTCCTGCAACCGTTCTTCATATGTTTTAGCCTCCAGTCCCCTAATCATTTTGGTTGCTCTTCTCTGCACTCTTTCTAGAGTCTCCACATCTTTTTTTTATAGCATGGCAACCAAAATAAAAGGTTCTCAGTATACATGCCAAACAACAAAGTAATAACAACCATAACAACAAAATAATAATCATCATAGTAAGGATATCAAGAAGAGATGGTAGTGGAACAGATCAGAAGGATAAAAGCACTACAGCCTTACTACATGGGTAAATATACTTAGACATAAGACAGGACGGTGGGAATTAGGTGTTCCACAGATACATATATATTCCCCTGTTGTTGTTAGTTGCAAATTTGTGTCTGACCCATTGCGACCCCATGGACAACTTTCCTTCAGGCCTTCCTGTCCTCTACCATCCTCTAGAGTCCATTTAAGCTCACGCCGACTGCTTCAGTGACTCCATCCAGCCACCTCGTTCTCTGCCGTCCCCTTCTTCTTTTGCCCTCAATCTTCCCCAGCATTGGGCTCTTCTCCAGGGAGTCCTTCCTTCTCATTAGGTGGCCAAAGTATCTGAGTTTCATCTTCAAGATCTGGGCTTCTAAGGAGCAGTCAGGGTTGATCTCCTCTGGGACTGACTGGTTGGATCGCCTTGCAGTCCAAGGGACTCGCAGGAGTTTTCTCCAGCACCAGAGTTCAAAGGCTCAATTCTTTAGCGCTCAGCCTTTCTTATGGTCCAACTTTCACAGCCATACATTGCAATATGGGAAAAACATAACCATATTCCCCAAAATCCATGCCAAATTTGATCTCATTCTTGTTTCCAGTGTTGGCGCATTCACATATAAATTGAATAAATAAATAATTTACAAGACATCTCTGCAGATATGAATAAAGGGACAAAGCAAAAACTGAGACAGATCTTGACCTTTGTAAGGGACTGTCTCCCATGTGGTGGCAACCATGTCCAAAGAATCAGAAAGGAATATGCTTTTAGGAAAATCTCTCTTTCTTTTCTTTTAAATTCTTGAATCTTGGCTATGTTCCCTGACTGGAAAAGAAATGATGGATGGATCTTTTCCGTACTTGATTGGTCCCCTCTGACTAATGGTTGAGCTTCATCTGTGATGGATGGAAGTGCCAATATTACTTACTTAAGGCTAACTTATTATCTAAGCAGGTCACTGTTGTAAGAGATAAGATGGGTGTTGGGAGGAGAGAGAGCTGGTCTCCAGCTTCATGGCAGCAATTAGTAATCCTTCTCTTATTAGCATTTTTGTTACAGTCAGCAGCTCCTGCGACATTATTTTTTTAATGGCCACCAAGCAAATATCCATGTTGACTCTCAGCGTACCATCTGTCATACCCCTCAGAGGGATACAGAGGGGGTTGATGACTATCGGAACAAATTATAATGGGAAGCTATCGATTCTCTAGAGGAGCTGCGATGATGTTGAAACCTTGAGCATGCCAATGTTGGAAATGTTCTCTGAATTGCAAGGCTTCCCAAAGAAGGTGGCCCATTCTCTATGTAAAAAATACGACATACCTGTATCCGAAAAGCCATGGGAGCACAAAGTGGAAAAAGTTACCGAAAATGAGACAGTGCAGATCTTGTGGGATTTTTGAATACAGACGGATTGTCATTTGGAACACAACACGCCAGATATCACGGTGCAGTTTATTGACATCGCTGTGCCAGGAGACGCCAGAGTCGAAGAAAAAGAACTGGAAAAAAAATCATGAAATATCGCGACCTGGCCATCGAAATTACACGGCTATGGATTTTATTCATTCATTCATTCATTTATTCATTCATTTATTTATTTATTTATTTATTTATTTATTTGTTCGATTTAGAAAAGAGCCTTGGTAGTACAGTGGTTTAATGCACCCTGTTATTAACACAGCTGCCTGCAATTTCTGCAGGTTCAAATCTTACCAGGTTCAAGGTTGACTCAGCCTTCCATCCTTTCCAAGGTAGGTTAAATGAGGACCCAGTTTGTGGGGGCAATAAGCTGACTTTGTATAAATATACAAAAGTATAAAGGCTATTGCTTAATGCACTGTAAGCCGCCCTGAGTCTCCGGAGAAGGGCGGCATATAAATCAAATTAAAAAAAAAAATATGCTGCCCTTCACCAGAGACTCAGGGCGGCTTACAATGCGTTAAGCAATAGCCTTCATACTTTTGTATATACCTGCTTAGTAGGGCTTTCGCCCCCACCCCCCCAAGCATTGTTCTTTTTTTATACAAAGTCAGCTTATTGCCCCCACAATCCGGGTCCTCATTTTACCTACCTTGAAAGGATGGAAAGCTGAGTCAACCTTGAGCCTGGTGAGATTTGAACTTGCAGTAATTGCAGGCAGCTGGTGCTATTTAACAGCACTTTAGTCTGCTGCGCCACCAAGGCTCTTTCCGATGAAACATGTAACAGTGATACCCATTGTCCTCGGGGCACTTGGTACCAGGTCCAAGAATTTTACAAAACACATCAAGAAATTGCAGCTTCCTGCAATAACACCAGCGGAACTGCAAAAAAACTGCGCTACTCGGAACATCATATATTTTAAGACGATACTTGGTTGATACCTAGGACCCTGGCAGCAATCCGTATCAACCATTAGCACCAGTCAATGGTATTTCTAACACATTTTTAAATGATCAGTTGACTTGAGTTTCATGTTTAATGAATAAAAGAGATAATAATAATGATGATGATGATGTATTATTTCCATTGCTTATTAGCTGACTATTTTAGTACCTATATCTTTATAACTTTCATACATAGTTCAGCTGCTTACTAATATAGATTTTCTTTGCCATTCCAATTCATCTTGTATTTAGATTCTCTGTTTGTGTATTCTATCGGGTTTCTCTATTCTTTTAGAAGCGCTCATTTCTTCTGCTTATGGGCACTGTAAGTTCTCACTGAAAAGCGTATGATCTAATAAAAAGTCATTTGTTTGCTTTAAATTAAGCCATTTTCTTTCTTTTTCTTTTCTTTTTTTTTTTTAAAAAAGGTTGATTTCTAAAGAAATATTTATAATGGACAGGAAAACAGGGGGAAAAAACAACCTTTGTTGGAATTGCACGTAGTGGACACTCTCAGAGACTAAAATTCCAGGTGTTAGGCTGACTTTGTTTCAGAAGCCAAAATGATCTGAAAGAAAGAATCTAGATATACAGTCAATGGGACCTTTTATATTTTCCTAGGTGTTTTTCTTCTTTATTTTATGCTGGGTTAAAAGTCTGTCTTTCTCTGTACGTGCCTATGTGTTCCTTGTCTATGTATTCTGACGTTGATTATGCAAAATGCAGCATATGATTTGTAAAAGCTGCTATTCGATTTCTAACGTTAAGAACATTCCCTTCCACGTTAGATTTTTACGTGGTTTGACTAGATGAATAGATCAGCTCAGCATGTTCCTTATCCTACCTGGGCTTCAACTAGAACATTTGTACTCATTGTGAAAGGAACACTAGGAGCTGGAAAGAAGTGATGGTTTTTTCCCCAGATGCAAACGTTTGTAGCTTCCAACCAATTCTACATAGCTCTAAATAGACACTGCAAACCTTCCTTCCTTCCTTCCTTCCTTCCTTCCTTCCTTCCTTCCTTCCTTCCCTTCTCTCACCTTTCTTCCTTCCTTCCTTCCATCCTTCCCTCCCTCCCTCCCTCCCTCAATCCATCCTTCCCTCCTTCCGTTTCTCTCATCTTCCTTTCTCCTTTCCTCCCTCCCTCCTTCCCTTCTCTCAACTTCCTTCCTTCCCTCCTCTCATCCTCCCTCCCTCCCTTCCCCCCTTCCCTTCTCTCATCTTCCTTCCTTCCCACCCTCTCTCCCTCCTTCCCTTCTCTCAACTTCCTTCCTTCGTTCCCTCCTCTCATCCTCCCTCCCTCCCTACTTCCTCCCTTCCTTCCTCCTTCCCTCCCCTAATTTTATTTACACTTCCTGCTTCTTTTTTTCAGAGCCTTCCTTCCTATTTCTTTGTTCAGTTGCTTTGCTCGGAGCTTCTGCTGTACACGATGGAGGGAAACGTTGGACAGATTTATTTGAAGGTTCATATCCCTGAAATCATCGCAGGGATAAAGTGATGGGCTTGGAGCTTAACTGGTTGGCAGATCAAACTCACTTGAAAGCTTATCTGGATTCTGTCACCAAAGGTGAATCTTCTAACTCCTTCTTTTCCCCCTATTCGTGTCCTCGGTCTCAAGATTTGAAGAGATAAGCTGCACTGCAATGCATACAGAAGAGTGACAGAGATGGCTGTGTGTCTAGGACTGTGCCAGAAAATAGATACAGATCTTCTGCTTCTAAAGATGGACCGCTCACTGTCCTCTCAAGCAAAGATGGCTGAGCCATAATACCCTAAATTCTATTGCAATGGCTGCTGAAATCCTCAAATCCAAAGCTTACTGTTGGCCATTCCAAAATGCTGAATGGACATTTCAGTGAACAGGTCTGTCTCTGCCTGATCGTAAGACCGGAAGAGACTTCTGCATGTAATGTGATTTTTGAACAAATGGCCATTGGAACGTGTAACCTTTAGCTAATGTCTTCATGCCACTTTCAATGCATGGGCCTTTGAAACATGAACAATCTCTCGGTGATGGAGTACCGAAAACAATTAAGCATAACTTGTCAAAATTAATAGGAGAGCTGGTGCCTTTGTTGCAGCTCATAAGAGCAATTAGAAGCAAGTAATTTTGCTAAGTAGATTTGGGGTTTATGTGGAAGTCTGGCCACACTAAATAACTTAGACTTTAAGCATACAGCATATGTTTAAGCATATACTTACTATCTATCTATCTATCTATCTATCTATCTATCTATCTATCTATCTATCTATCTATCGTTGTTGTTAGTTGCAAATTTGTGTCTGACCCATTGCGACCCCATGGACAATGTTCCTCCAGGCCTTCCTGTCCTCTACCATCCCCAGGAGTCTATTTAAGCTCACGCCAACTGCTTCAGTGACTCCATCCAGCCACCTCATTCTCTGCCGTCCCCTTCTTCTTTTGCCCTCCATCATTCCCAGCATTAGGCTCTTCTCCAGGGAGTCCTTCCTTCTCATTAGGTGGCCAAAGTATTTGAGTTTCCTCTTCAGGATCTGGCCTTCTAAAGAGCAGTCAGGGTTGATCTCCTCTAGGACCGACCGGTTTGATCGCCTTGCAGTCCAAGGGACTCACAGGAATCTTCTCCAGCACCAGAGTTCAAAGGCCTCCATTCTTTGGTGCTCAGCCCCCCACAATCTGGGTCCTCATTTTAGCTACCTCAAAAGGATGGAAGGCTTATTACGCCTTCATTTAACGTTGTGTTTTATATTTTATATTTTAGGCTGTCTGGTAAGCCTTTATTTTCATCGTGATGCTTCTGACACGGAAAAAAAAAAAGAAAGAAAAGAAAAGAAAGATTTCACAAGTGAGAGAAGCTATCAAGAGCCCACTTCTTCTTGAATTTTGCTTTGAAGAAGAATAATGTCAACGCAACCTCTTCTCATCAAAGGGCAAAAACATTGCCGACAAAGCAGGGACAAGTCACACAATGCTACAAAATGTGTTTGAGTCACCGGGCAACCCCACGCCAACATTTTCCAGCCGCCCTTTAAGACTGCCTGAAACATAAAGCAAGTTCATAACGTGAAGCCTAGCATTTAAAATCTAATTTGCCACTACCCAATTACTCTCCGCAGAGGCTCAGCAACGTGGTGCGTAGGATTCACAGTTTGCTCACATTTTGCCCCGGCTGCTGATTCAATCTTCTTCTTTTGCTCCAGTAGTCACTCCGACGTCTTGCTGGGATGAAACGAAATTCGCATTTAGCTCTTCGGTCATGAACCACCCCCCATTGAAAAATCGCAGTGCCGAATGCATATTCATGGCCCGTGCCATACATATTGAAAGATATCTGGAGAAAGTAGCTTGGCGCAGAAATCTGAAATCTTGTGTTTTCCACGCCAGTCACATTTTGTATAAGGGGGTGGGGGGTGGGGGGGGTGTCACAGTTTCTCTTTCCCTCCTCTACGTATCCCTTTGATGATCCAAGGGCTTGTTTTCTAAGATCACATATGTGGGTGTTGGTGCAGGAAGAGAGGGACGCTATAATTCTTTCCGAAGTCGTTCTAATGGCAAGTAAAGAGAACTCATTTGTCCAAATATATTTACACATCATTGTATGAATTGGGTATTGGTAACCAAGAAGTGCAAAATCTCAATTTCAAATGCTACCCAGTATTATATTTATATCTCTATCTCTCTATCTATCATCTCTCTCTCTCTCTATCTATCTCTCTATCTATCTATCTCTCTATCTCTCTATCTCTCTATCTATCTATCTCTCTATCTATCTATCTAACTATCTATCTATCATCGATCTATCTGATCTATTTTTATTTTTATATTTCTCTCTCTCTCTCTCTCTCTCTCTCTCTCTCTCTCTCTCTCTCTCTCTCTCCATCTCTCTATCTCTCATCTATCTCTCATCTATCTCTCATCTATCATTCTATTTATCTATGGTCTATGGTCTATGGTCTATCTATCATCTATCATCTATCATCTATCATCTGTCTATCTATCTATCTATCTATCTATCTATCTATCTATCTATCTATCTATCGTCTAACCTGCAGATGGATTAGAGAACAAACTAAAGTGTACAATATGATCAAAAGACTAAAAGAATAGAAATGGCAATGGGTTGGTCGCATAGCAAGAAGAACTGATGGCAGGTGGATCGAAGCGGTCCTAGAATGGATCCTGCTTGATCAAAAGTGTCCATGAAAGAGATCTAAAACAAGATGATGGATGACATCAGCAAGTATGGTGGGCCCAAGTGGTGAGATAGATAGATAGATAGATAGATAGATAGATAGATAGATAGATAGATAGATAGACAGACAGACAGACAGACAGACAGACAGACAAATAGATAGAAAGATTAGATAGATGATAGATAGATAGATAGATAGATGACAGAGAGAGAGAGAGATGTATATATAGAGAAGTGCCTCTTGAAAAAGCACTTTTGAATGATGAGAATAATGATGTTTAATGTTAATATGGTATCATTAGTAGACGACCTGAGTCTTCGGAGAGGGCCGGCATATAAATTGAATTAATTAAATTAAATTAAATTAAATTAAAGATATTAAGAAGAAAATGAAGAGCTTTACAATGTTTAATTGTTTAATATATTATAACTTTAAGTTTAGAGAAATAAGGTGAAGATGAAGGTGAATGATATTGCAAATGGTGAAAAATGTTGCCCAGAGATGTTTGTACCTAGATGGCATACTGCTTAAGGAAAGATGGAATGTTTATATTATTGAAACTGAAAAAATAAAAAAAAACCTTCTTATATATATAAAAAAAGAAAAAGCACTTTTGGGACAGGAGATTGGAAGGTTGAAAGATTCTGTTTTCTCTTGGAGAACCCAAGAAATCTTTCTTTCTTTTTTTTCCTTTTATTTTAACAAATAGAACATTGTTCCCACAAATAAAATTTACTGTTGGAAATTTTGGATAAGAAGGACCATCCGATGGTTGATTGATGTCAGTTCCTTTGCAATGGAAATGTCTTGAGCAGTATATCACCATGCAATCTGTTTCTTGTTTCTCTTCTCTGCCTACTGAAAGAAACAACCTTCCCACACGACAAACATCACAAAATTCCAAGATGCTTTTTCCCCCTCTAGGCTGCATAGAAATAACGTCTCTTGCAATTTCTATTCTTTTATCCAAAGCATGGAACTTATGTTAGCAAATCTGGCCCCAGCTTTGGCCATTTGCAATTTTCTTAGATTTTTCCAAAACAATGAAATGTCGGGGCAATTAGAGGTTGTCTGTCAGGGTGAGATATCAACTTTTTATCAACTATCTTTAATTTTTACGCTTTATGCATATCACGAGTCCTACTGCACCAGAAAGGGGGGAAAATATATCTCCAGATAACATTAAAAAACAAACAAACAATTAATTAATAATTATATCAGTGGCATCAAGCAATTAATTCACACCCCTGTTCTTGGCTCGAGAAACTGAAAAGGGATTTCAAAACCAAACTTCCCATATGATTTTGTGCAATCTACAAATTGCCAGAGAACTCCTTAAACTTGAATGAAAAATTCTGCTCACTTTGAGCGAGGACAGAGGAATAAAGGGGGAGAGAAAAGAGATGGAAAATATTTGGCAATGTTTGCTTTGAAATCATTGAAGAATCACGTTTCGTGATTGATTTTCATTTGATGTATAAAACAGTCACAAAATGTATAACTCGAACAATAAAAAAAGGATAGAGCAAAACATTGAAGTGTTCCAAAGCTTGTAAATCAAAGGTTGGATGCAAATCTTCGCCTTAATCTGAAATGAGCAGAGCAGTTAAAAGTTTGGGTTTCATCCCAAAACCGCCCAAATTTTAACCTTAGACTGTCTACTGTTGACCTCACCCCATTCCTAAGAGGTCTGTAAAGGGACATGCATAAGAGCACCAGCGTGCCTTCCGTCCCTGTCCTAATGTTCCCTTTAATTGTATTCATTTTATGTGTTCAATTCATGCTTATATATATTATCTAATACGTAATCGACAAATAAATAAATAAAATGAAAGAGCCTGGAAAAACAACACGATCCAGGTGGCCAGGAAGGCCCACTTCCTTAGGGTCTTATGTAAAAACAGGGTGGAACAACAATTGATGACCTCCTTTTACCGGTCCACAATAGAAAGCATCCTCACTTGTTGCATCACAGTATGGCATGTCGGTCTGACAGCCGCGGATAGGAAAAAACATTACAGAGGGTGGTGAGCACGGCACAAAACTTTGTGGGCTGTCTCCTGATACAACTAGATGAGATCTCTAGGGCTCGCTGCCTTAGAAGAGTGAGGGAAATCCTCAGGGACGACTCCCACCCTGGTCATCATTTCTTTACCCTCCTACCATCGGGATGGAGATATAGAAGTAGAGCCAGCCGCACAAACAGGCTGAAGAAGAGTTTTTATCTGTGGGCTGTCAGACTTCTGAATGAGAAATAACATCATCATTACGTAGTGTGATGGACTGCACGGCCGGTGCAATTTGCAACATGTTCACACCGGTGCAATAGGACTGGGTGTTTTGTTGATATGATTTATTGGTTAGGGATTTTCTGTCTTTACTGTGAGTTTTATTGTGTTGGAGAGGAGGGGTGCACTGAGGGAGCTCAACCAACATCTCATTGTACATATGTTGTGCACTGACAATAAATATTTGAATTGAATTGAATTGAAAAGTTAGTTCAGAAGAAACTTGCCTTGCTTTCTGGTGCAGCCAACCAGCTAGCCAAGTCATCCATCCTTACCTATCAGACTTAGGATATCTGAACTCACACCGTTCCCATCTGCAAATGCCACTAACAAGTAGCTACTTCATTCACAGCCAGAGTACAAAATAATGCATAAACTCAGCTGCTTTTGGTGCAGAGCAGAGGTAGCATATCATTCATAATCTCTCAAGTATGAATTGTGATGGAAAGATTCGAGCCCCAAAAAAAATAAAAATAGAATAGAATAGTAGGGAATATGTCAGCCAGTTCCAATTAGATCAGAACATCTGATTTTTAATCTAGGCATCCACATCGGTTTGAACCTCTGAATCTGAGGATTTTACAGATTAACAGAGGTCGAAGGGACCTTGTAGGTCATCTAGTCCAACCCCCCACCCAGGCAGGAGACCCTTCACCATTTCTGACCGATGGCTGTCCAGTCTCTTCTCGAAAGCCTCCAGTGATGAAGCTCCCACAACTTCCGAAGGCAATTTCTGTTCCATGGTTTGATTGTTCTCGCCGTCAGAAATTGGATTGAGTTTAATATGGATCATTAAAATATATGGACGGTGTTGTGAATTTAAAAAGAAAGTTTTCGAATGAATTCGACACTCCAAAAGTGTCCAAAAGGTTTAGTGATTCATAGCACTGAATATTCATAAAGACGTATTGAATTGTTCAATGCAACCAAAGAATGGAGCTGATATGATCTTTCTACACTCAGCAATAGCAGACACATGAGTGATTTGAATAAATGGGGGGGAAAAAAAAACAGGTGATTTGCTAAAACATTTCACGGTCCTATCCATCCATAAAAACCTTTTGCAAGTTTGATTAGGTTATTAAAAAGACTTCCACCCCACCCCAACCTCCCATCTTCCTTCTGGCTTCTGTGTGCTTCAGTCGATCTTAATATATTTTAATCAAGAAGAACTGTATGCCAACTTGGTAGCATATAATAAAACAAGCCAGTGTGATTTGCTAATAAGCACCACACAGAGCAAGGGACAAACATGAATTATGCTGTCCAAAATAAACAAATGCTTTAATTGGAATATTTTTTTGCTTCATACTTCAAGGCTTGTGGAAAGCTGCTCTCAAAAAACCAAGAGGCGTTTTGAGGAAGAGTGGGAAAACGCCACTGTTTTGAGACTGAACTCCTCCAATGTTTTTATCTGTTGGGAATTTGTTTTGCAAACTAGAAAATAAACCCTACACAGAATAGGGGGGGGGAGGAGGAGGAGGAGGAGGAGGAGGAGGAGGAGGAGGAGGAGGAGAAGAAGAAGAAGAAGAAGAAGAAGAAGAAGAAGAAGAAGAAGAAGAAGAAGAAGAAGAAGAAGAAGAAGAAGAAGAAGAAGAAGAAGAAGAAGAAGAAGAAGAAGAAGAAGAAGAAGAATTTTGAATAATAGAAATTCACAGTCTATTGTAGGTTGGCACTGGAATTGACTAGACATTGTATCTGGAACTGGTGAATATGAAGGGAAAAGAGGAGCCTATAACAACCATTGAATGGCTAGTGTATAGAACCATGATGGTGAACCTATGACACGCGTGCCACAGATGGCACACATAGCCATATCAGTGGGCACATGAGCTCAGCTCTGCCGCACATGCGTGCGCTGGCCAGCTGATTTTCAGGCCTTCTGGGCCCACCAGAAGTTGGCAAATGGGCCATTTCTGGCCTCCGGGGGGTCTCCAGGGTGGTGGGGAAGGCTGTTTTTGCCCTCCCCAGACTCCTGGAGAGGTTCTGTAGACAGATGAGAGAGAAAAACAGGCCTACTGAACCATCACGTGCCAAGAGTGTGGTGTGTGTGTGTGGGGGGGGTCACGTGCGCATGTATGGGGGCGGGGCACATAAAATTATGGGTGTGGGCACATGCATGCATGACCTCCCTCAGTCCCCTCCCCTGGCCTGCAATGGCAAAAAGGTTAACCATCACTGGTATAGAATAATGCTACAACGGAATATATTCAATGGAGAGAGAGAGAGAGAGAGAGAGAGAGAGAGAGAGAGAGAGAGAGAGACTTTCTTTATGTGCCCTCCCTCCTCCTTTCCTTCCTTCCTTCCTTCCTTCCATCCATCCATCCATCCATCCATCCATCTCTCCCCTCCCCTCCCTTCCCCTCCCCTCCCTCTTCCTTCCTCCCTTCCATCCTTTCACTCACCCTCGCTCCCTCCCTCCCTCCCTCCCTCCCTTCCTTCCTTCCTTCCTTCCTTCCTTCCTTCCTTCCTTCCTTCCCCTCTCCTCCCTTCCCCTCCCTCCTTCTTCCTCCCTCCCTCCCTCCCTTTCATCCACCCTCCCTCCCTTCTTTCCTGCTTTCCTTCCTTCCTTCCTTCCTTCCTTCCTTCCTTCCTTCCTTCCTTCCTCCCTCCCTCCCTCCCTCCCTCCCTCCCTCCCTCCCTCCCTAGAAGGAAAGGGAGAAAACAAAAGGGAAAAATGGAAAGGAGGGTGTGAACTGAAGAGACAAAATGGAGAAACCGTGTACGAGTAGAGGTAGCTAAGATATGCATAGGAGAGAAAGGGATGGAGGGGGAAAAAAAAACTGCCAGAAAATGTACCACAGGGGCGGATGGATAAAAAGCATGGAAAAACAACTTCCCAATGCAACAACCCAATAGTGGTAGGTGGATAGGAGGAAAGGGGTGGCAAACAAATTTGTTTGTTGTGTTCTACAAGTGATGCTTCAAATAAATCTACTTGCTGTGGGGAAAGAGGGGGGGGGGAAATCTTAAGCAAATGAAAAGAATTCATTCTCTTGTTCATCAGCGAGACGGAGACCCAGCTACCTCCGCCTGGCATTGTGGATAACTGCCTCTATTAATAAACAGAGCCTAATCAAATTGCAGCATCTTGAAATGTGATTTAATTTTCCTGGGTTCTAGCCTGTGAATATTAACCAGTGGCAAATTAAATTATCCGAGAACAAATTGCACTGAGCTTCCAGACCATATCAATCCAGGTCATCCTTACCCTACTGAGCAGAAAGCTGCAGGAAAAGAAAAAAAAAACAAAAAAAATTTGGGGCAGGTAATTCGGGCTTTGGGGTTTCGTTGCAAATGAACAGCTCCTCGCCAGGGCCGAAAGGAAAATTCATTATACATCCCCAACCTTTGCCATCGCATTGCTAATGCCTGCTCTTTGACATCGCTCGGCCTGGACCTTACATCATTTAGAATGGAAGAGGTTAGGCTTCCATTCTATCGTTGATTTATCCACTCTAATTGATTAATTAATCCCATTATTTGGCAGGGTTATAGGCCACCCCGATCGGAAACAATGCTGATCTCTTCTGTTGTTGTACTAAATGGCCTTTGCCGGTTAAATTCAATGACTAAGAGTCCACCATTTCCTACCAATTCTTTTCTGCGTGTGCTTTGAATTGCTATGAAACTTTTACTTCTTCCTTGGCTGAGTACTCCTTTCCCTTTAATCGCTCAGTCGCCACCATGTAAGAAGATGTTGAGACTCCAGTCCTCTAATCATCTTCGTTGCTCTTCTCCGCACTCTTTCCAGAGTGCCGAGAAGAGCAACGAAGATGATTAGGGGACTGGAGGTTAAAACATACAAAGAACAGTTGCAGGAACTGGGTATGTCTAGTTTAATGAAGAGAAGGACTAGGGGAGACATGATAGCAATCTTCTGATATCTCAGGGGCTGCCACAAAGAAGAGGGAGTCAAGCTATTCTCCAAATAGGGCAGGACAAGAAGCAACGAGTGGAAACTAACCAAGGAGAGAAGCAACTTAGAGCTAAGGAGAAATTTCCTGACAGAACAAAGAATGTGGAACAGCTTGCCACCAGAAGTTGTGAATGCTCCAACACTGGAAGTTTTTAAGAAGATGTTGGATAACCATTTGTCTGAAATGGTATAGGGCAGTGATGGCTAACCTTTTTGCCAACGCGTGCCAGGAGCAGGGGGTCACGTGTGTGTCCAAACCCATAATTCTATGCGCCCCGCCCCATGCATGCACATGCAACACCCCCCCGCCTCCCTCACTCCTGGCCTAGGAGGGTGTTTTTCTCTCTCTCCAGGCTCCAGAGCCTTTCTAGGAGTCTGGGGAGGGCAAAAATGGCCTCCTCCCCCTCTCGGAGGCCCTCCAGAGGTGGAAAATGGCCCGCTTGCCGCCTTATGGTCCCACTGGAAGTTGGCAAACGGGCCATTTTCTGCCTCCGGAGGGCCCATGGGGGGGATGGAGAAGGCTGTTTTCGACCTCCCCAGACTCCTAGAAAGGCTCTGGATCCTGGGGAGAGAGAAAAATGGGCCTTCCCCCCCCCAAGACCCTCTGGAGGCAGGAAAGAGCCTGTTTCCCTATTTCTGGTGGGTCCAGAAGGCCCAAAAATCAGCTGAGCATGCCATAGGTTCTCCATCACGGGTATAGGGTTTCCTGCCTAAGCAGGGGGTTGGACTAGAAGACCTCCAAGGTCCCTTCCAACTCTGTCATTCTATTCTATTCTATTCTATTCTATTCTATTCTATTCTATTCTATTCTATTCTATTCTATTCTATTCTATTCTATTCTATTCTATTCTATTCTATTCTATTCTACTCTACTCTACTCTCTCTAATGGTAAATAGAAAATATATGGGTATATTTGACTTTCCTCCCCTTCCCTCCTCTAACGATGAAAGCAAACAGAGATTTAAATCTTTCGGTTGTCGGTTGTCGCATTCCCTTGCTTCTCTTCTCTTCTTGTTACGAGGTCCATAGGAAATTAAAAACAAGAAAAAAAGAAAGCATTTCACAGTGGGGCATTTTACAACTGAAATCCTTTAGTACCGGTAAACCACAACACAAACAGAGCCATTTTCTCTAGGAATCGGTACTTTTCAACGCGGAGTCTTGTTCCTATGATTTTTTTCGGTACTTTTTCTATCGCAGGGGGCCGTGGTTTCAAATAATGCAAGAAATAAGAGCGGTTTTTGAAAAGCACAGTGGGTTTCTCGGTTTCCTGACACTAAATGGACTACCCCAAGCCTCGTTTTATTTCCCCAGGCCCCACAGAAATCCTCGGGGATTTAACGAGAAAAGGAATGAAAAATTCAGCTTATTTGGTTTGTTTCTCCAAAGAACTCCGCTAACATTGCTGATGCTGCGCAAAAGCCTGAAACGGCTGGGCTCGGCAATCTGAAATACGGGTTGTCCTCGACTTACATCCGCAAGGGAGCCTTGAATTTCTGTTGCTAAGGCAGATGACTGTGAAGTGCGGTTTTCTTGCCCCACAGTTGTTAAATCAATCCTTGCAGGTGTTCAATGAGTAACACGACCAGGGGTGGGCTGCTGGGGGTTCGCAGGGGTTTGGAAGAACCTCTAGCTAAGATTCTGTGCAGTTCGGAGAACCCCTCCTGATTGGCCCCACCCCACCTTGCCCCTCCCCTCCCAGGAGTCCCTACGTGGCCCCTTTTGGATGCAGGTAAGTGCCGTGTCACTGCGTTTTTGCATTTACCAGCAGAGCTCATTATTTCTGGACTGTCAGACTTTCCGTAGCTTGCCAACTTTTGTTATCAGTAAGCTAATTACGTGTATCCGCATTCCTTTCTTTCCACTTCACACTTTTCTTTCTTCTCTTGCCAGAAAGGTCCTATAGATAGGAACTTTATAAAAATGTAACAATTAAATTTTAGATAGTTAGATGTTTTATTTTCTTTACAATAAATATGAGTTTATTAGAAGATGTGTTCCGGTTTTATTTTTCAAAGTATACACAAGGAGAACGCCACGATCCAGGCAATTAACCCAGGAAGGTAACGGGGCTAATTACTTCTGACATGCAGGGCACATGCGGAGGATCAGGAAGGGTGAAAAACTGGCCTACTGGAAGTCCGTGAAGGCTGGAAATGGGCCCATTGGAGACTACAGGAACCAGGAGTGCTACTCAAGTGACCCTGAGGACACAGATAAACCTCCAAGTGGCCTCAACCACCCTCTAAAAGGATGCAAAGGACCAGCTGTCTGCAAGGAATATAAATCCGTCCCTTCCCCACCATCCGGTTAGAGCTGAAGAAGCTTCTTCATGTCATGTTGCAAGTTAAATCAAAGCTGGCTTTGCTTAGCTATTGCACGATTCCCTTAAGGAGATGCAACGGTTCATTTGGCCACAACAGTGGCCAAAATCGTGCCCCCGCGTCATTAAAGGCAACAATTCGGCATCCAGAATGACTTATTTTGGAATCAGAGGAACTCTGGAATCTGTGAACACAACATTGGCACTAGACTATCTAGCCAATCGCTGAAGCTGTAAGTAACACTAAATTAAGATTGCTTCCAAGCGTAGATCATGTTTGGTTATAAACGGGGGTGGGATTGAAAAATTTCAGCAACCAGTTAGCTGCCCGGTTGCTGGGTGAGCGTGGCCATGGGGGCGTGGCCTACTTGGCCTCCTGCACCACAGTGGGGGGGCATTTTTGCCCTCCCCAGGCTCTGGAGGCTTTCGAACCAGCTGAATCCTAGCCCTGGTTAAAAAGTCCTGTATGGAAAAGAAGTGTACATCCATACGGTGTGGAGTGAGACTTTTGGTGCTGCTTAAAAAAATATCCAGGAAGGAAACTTAGTTCTTTTGATATTAGGCCCAACGGGATATATTAATAGCTGATGAAAATGTTAACAAGTAGTGTTCTGGCAACTGAAACGCTCAGCTCAAAACAGAACCCCTGCAATCTTGGAGCAATAAATTCACACATGGCTGGCGAGACAGACTATCTTCTCGGCATGCAACAATCAATGGGGGAGAAGCGATGCTTTTTGGGAGCATTCCTGTGACTAACCGAGTTCTGGAATTGCTTTCTTCTTCGTACTCCTCCTTGGCATGGATTATCTCACCCGGTGAGAATTTGGCGGGTGGAATTATTTTTTTCTGCCTCGTGTGACGTTCATTTCATGTTTTCCTCCAAAGTCCTTCTGGTCGGAATATTAATAGTCCCATCTTAGGGCCACATCCTGGTTTGTTTTGGAGGAAACTGAAAGGGATCTGACCCAAGGGTTGGAGAAATTCGTTGTGTGTTGCTCCGCTTCAAGGTTTTTAATGCAAAAGTGATGCCTTCAAATCAGGGCGTGAAACAAACTTTTGGAATGGATTCAGGGGTGGGCTGCTGGGGGTTCTCAAGGGTTCTGGAGAACCTCTAGCTAAGATTCTGTGCAGTTCGGAGAACCCTCAAATCCCACTCCTGGCTGGCCCCACCCACCCCTCCCAGAAGTCCCCACGTGGCCTGTTTTGAATGCAGGTAAGTGCAGGGTGCACACAGAGGCTCAGGGAGAGAGAAAAATGGGCCTACTGGAAGTTCATGAAGGCCAGAAACTGGCCTGTTTCTGGCCTCCAGATGGCCTCTGGAGCCTGGGGAGGCCGTTTTTGCCTTCCCAGAGGCTCGAGGAAAGCCTCCGGAGCCCAGACAGGGCAAAAATGCCCCCCCCCCGCCATGGTGCAGGAAGCCAACTAGGCCATGCCCACCATGTCCATACCCACCCAGCAACCGGGCAGAGAACCCCTTGCTAAAATTTTTGAAGCCCACCCCTGAATGCCCCAAGACAAATTCCTTGTGTGCCCAATCACACTTGGCCAATAAAGAATTCTATTGTATTCTAAAATGGACTCCTAGTGACTCTCAGACATGAAGAATCAGGACCACACATTAAAATACAGTTAAACTTAATTATTGCTCATGCCTATACATAGGAAACTAATCAACTAATGGTCAGCACTACATTGAAAGGATCAATGGAATTCAAGAGCAGTTGGGCTTAGACACTGATGGGAATATAAGGATGCCGGACTAATTACTCTCTTGACTCCACCCCTCGACTCTGCTGCTCCTTCTCCTACATCTAGCCGTTTGCACTGGTGCATCCTAGTTTGACGGGACTTCCTCATGGATGCTTCACCTTCAGCCGAACCAAATTCAGACTAATCCGGTTCTCGATTTAAGCTCTAAAGTGGAATCGCAATTTAGAATATGGGCTAATTCAAATCACCCCATTTTTTAATCATTTTTTTTTTACAGTTTTATCATCTCTGGGCCAGACCACAGAGTTTGTTTCAGAGGTGGGTTTCAGCAGGTTCTGATCAGTTCTGGAGAACCGGTAGCGAAAATTTTAAGTAGTTTGGAGAACCGGTAAATACCACCTCTGACTGGCCCTGCCCCCATCTATTCTCTGCCTCCCGAGTCCCACCTGATTGGGAGGAAATGGGGATTTTGCAGTAACCTTCCCCTGGATTGGGGAGGGAATGGAGATTTTACAGTATCCTTCCCTTGCCACACCCACCAAGCCACGCCCACAGAACTGGTAGTAAAAAAATTTGAAACTCAGCACTGGTTTGTTTGATACTGGTACCTAAAGTGGGGCTTTTATGCTGGTATGCCTTTTTAACTAATCCTGAAGGATGACTATCTAAGTGCTAAATCTCTGTTATTCAGATCATGGTTGAAAAGAGCAGATCAAGTAGGAAATCTGAATTTTGGAGTAGAGGTTTTTAAGCTTCAGATAGTTCCCTGAAAAAATGAATGTGTTGTAAGCCGTGGAGATGCTAAACAAAGCTGCTCCCGGAAAACTCAAATTAGATATGCCACTCAAAATACTTAAATGATTGAGGCTTCTACTTCATTTTTTTCCCCCAGTATGCAAGAGGTCAACATTTCCCTTGTCTAAAATTCAGACAAAACCACTGGCCAGCTGCTTTATAACTCCTAACTGCAGACCTGTGAGGATAGTTAACAGTTGGAAACAGATGAAGCCAAATCTCTCAGGGCTTCTACGCAACTCCTCATTGCATGTCTAATGTAGCCTTGCACTTAAGAGTCTGGGATGGAGTTCAGACACGGCCCTGTTTACTGAATTTTTTGACTTAAATTAATCTTCGTCTTCCAGCTGGCCAGATTCCTCGTCTTTTCCTGGAAGGTTTCCAGTTCATTTGGAAGAGACTGCTAAAAAAATAAATAAAAATCAAATGATTTGGTCAGATGGGATCCCCATATGCTTAGTTCGGTTGGGAATTCGTAGGGTGAAGCTTCTTCTCAAAACAACTTGTTTGAGTTAAAGGGAAAAAAATCCCCCTCAAGTCAGGGCTCGAAATGAGATGCACGCATCCTGTTTGCTTGTTGGCAACAACCTGTGTGTAGTTTCGCAAAAGAAATTACAGTAGCGCCGCATATTTGTTTCTTGGGAGAGAGTTCAATCAGGGACATTGTCGCGAAGTCTGTTCTCGAAGTGTCGTGCGATGGTGAACTTCTGGATCTGATGAGACGAAGACCCCAAAAGGGCCCTCTCCCAGCCACATGTTGATCCTCCATTCCAATTTTAAAATTTTGGAAAGTTTTCACTTTAACCAGGTTGGATACTATGTGTCTGCAGTCCTTCTTGGACTTTTTAAGGGTATTCCTAGGTTATCTTCAATGGTGTCCATAGGTTGGCAGTTCAGTAGAAACTGTGGGGTCCTTGGTGTTCTCACTGAACACTGATGATGTTGCCTAGTTTGGTAGTGAAATGTCTGCAGGAATGCAAGCAAGCTCAGAGAGCACCAAGGTCCCCAGAGTTGTTGTTGTTGTTGTTGTTGTTGTTGTTGTTGTTGTTGTTCTTCTTCTTCTTCTTCTTCTTCTTCTTCTTCTTCTTCTTCTTCTTCTTCTTCTTCTTCTTCTTCTTCTTCTTCTTCTTCTTCTTCTTCTTCTTCTTCTTCTTCTCCTTCTCCTTCTCCTCCTTCTCCTCCTTCTCCTCCTCCTCCTCCTCCTCCTCCTCCTCCTTCTCCTTCTCCTTCTTCTTCTTCTTCTCCTTCTTCTTCTCCTCCTTCTCCTCCTCCTTCTCCTTCTTCTCCTCCTCCTTCTCCTCCTTCTCCTTCTCCTACTCTTTCTTCTTCTTCTTCTTCTTCTTCTTCTTCTTCTTCTTCTTCTTCTTCTTCTTCTTCTTCTTCTTCTTCTTCTTCTTCTTCTTCTTCTTCTTCTTCTTCTTCTTCTTCTTCTTCCCCTCCTCCTCCTCCTCCTCCTCCTTCACAAACCCCACTCCTTTCTAGCATGGATGATGTTGCCTAGTTTGGTAATGAAACATCTGCCAGAAAACAACCAAACTCAAAGAGCTTGGAGGTTCAACCCAGTGCTACAAATACTTGCTTTTATTGGTCAGTAGAGGCCATCTGCTATTATACTGTTCCCTTTGTAAGGATTCTAGACAGATCCTCATATCTCACCAAAATATAAATACTTTCCCACTCAGGAAGCGCAATTTCTATTTAATTGTACTACTCTCAAGCAAGGACTTACTTGGGTTTATTTTGGGAACTGTGCTCTTCATTATTTTTAGACTCTATTGTACTTATTATTTTTCCTCTTACCTACATATACGTATAGAGAGAAGGAGGTAGTACTTCTTTTATTCAATGTCTTATTTATATCCACCCTCGAGACTGCACTGAAGAAATCTGCTGAGATAAAGGTGGCAGAATGTGTGATTCCTACTGCTGATCTAGCAGAGACTGAGCATGCCAGGAAGATCCAAACAGGTTGGATGTCTTGACCCAAGAGGCTCCTCCTCTTCATCCTCTTCACTTATGGGAGCTTCTGAAGGCCCTGGCTGAATCCCCACCTCTGGCACCACATCTTCTCCAGCCTCCTCACTGTCCGACTCGAGCGCCAGCTGCACAGGCTGCTGGCACAGCATCACACCAGCCTCCTCACTGTCGGAATCAGCTACAATCCGCACAGGCCACTGATGGGCCACAACAGTAGCCATTGTTTTGAGAACTCAGCAGCAACCAAACAATCTGAACCTTTGGTCTTCAGTTGGTCTCCTGTATCTGTTGATGCTGCAGAGTTTAAATAGATATTTAAAAACTTGCCTCTCTTCTGTTTCCCGGTATGTCTTTTGTGCTAGCTTAAAACCAACATGGCGTCAAACTTCAGAAAAGGGAGCTTTTTTCCTAAATGTAGGAAATATATATTTTTTTAACATGAGTTACATTGTGAAGAAAGTACGACACACACACACACTTGAGAGTGATTTTCCTCCCTTTTACTGACTTCTGGTCTGAATAACACAATCTGGTTTTCCTTGGGGTGCGAACAACCAACCTCTGATTTACCCTACCCCCCCTCTGTTAAGGGAAACATTTTTCTGTACTCATCCAGCGTTTTTTTAAAAAAAAGTAATTAACTGTAATAAAGAATACGAGATGCCATCTGTTGTTTTAGATACCTTATGGAGAGTATATATATATATATAAAAAAGATCAGCTATTTTAATTTTCTGAATCACGAAAGTTTATTCCAATGAAGAATCCATCCGGATGAAGTGTTTATATGTTTGTGTCTTTTAAATGACTATAAGTTTGCCCAAAACAAGCAGTTAAAAAATGGTGACATTGTTCATGCATATTCTTAATCAGCCGTCATTAAAAGCAATATCCTATATCCGTGATGGCAAACCTTCAGTCAAAAGGTTGACTTAGCCTTCCATCCTTTCTAAGGTAGGTAAATTGAGGACCCAGTTTGTGGGGGCAATAAGCTGACTTTGTATAAATATACAAAAGGATGAAGGCTATTGCTTAACGCATTGTAAGCCGCCCTGAGTCTCCGGAGAAGGGCGGCATATAAATCAAATTTAAAAAAAACAAAAAAAAAAACTATGGCACTGTTGTGGCCCGCCAGTGACCTGCGTGGATTGTTGCCGATCCCGACGACGAGGAGGCTGGTGTGATGCTGTGCCAGCAGCCTGTGCAGCTGGTGCTCGAGTTGGACAGTGAGGAGGCTGGAGAAGATGTGGTGCCAGAGGTGGGGATTCAGCCAGGGCCTTCAGAACCTCCAGAGGCTCCTTTAAGTGAAGAGGATGAAGAGGAGGAGCCTCTTCTCAATGCACGGGCGCGCAGAGCTGCCAAAAGGCAGGAGTGGCTCCTCAGGAGGAGGTCTCCTTGAGAGTAAGGCTTGGGGCTAATTGGCCACGCCCTTAGCCTATTTAAGAAAGAACACCACTTGCAACAAGCTGCAGGAAACAACTTTAGTTCGCTAATCATCGCGTTGGGATTTCTCTGCAACTTTGCTTCTGGGCTTTCTGCCAACTCCAGTAAAACTCTGACTATCTTATCTGTGGAATTCTGGCAGGCTGTTTAGAACGCTTATTAACAGCCGGCATTTGCTGAAACTGCGTTATTTGAGTAAACTAAGTTTTGTTCAGAGTTTGTGTGTGCTGTGTCCTTTGGGATCCGTAGCTGGGGCAGAACAGACATGTGTGCCACAGGTGGCATGCAGACCCCTCTCTACGGGCACTCGAGCCGTTGCCCCAGCTCAGCTTCACTGTATATGTGCGTGTGACTCCCACCGGCCAGCTGATTTTCGGGTCTCTGCTGTGCATGCGCAGGGGGTGGGGGGCATGTGGGAGATGCATGCGCATGCACGGGGGGGGGGGAAGAAGTGCGGGGGATTGCACATGCATGCATGGGTGGTGGGGCACATGGGGGGTGTCACACATGCATTGCACTATGGGTTATAAACGCAGGGAGGCCCGCTAGGCCCAAAATGGGGCATGGGGAGTGCGGCCAGAAGGATGTAGGGAGACCTACTAGGCCCAAAACGGGGTACAGAGGGAGCATGTGGGGAGCGTGTGCACATGCATGGGGAGAGGGGAGTTCCCACACACATGCACAGGGGGGCGGGGTGCATGGGGGGGTTGTGTGCACATTGTACGCGGCAACAAAAAGGTTAGCTCTCCCTGTCCTATATCGATCCCAAAAAAAAAATCAATGACACCAAAGCAAGACCATGGCAATCTTGTATTTTTTTTCTCTCCCGCGTTTACCTTCCATTCCAGAGCTTCTATCTTCTCGTGCTTATTTGCTATCAAGCCTCTCTGGTTATTGCCTCTACTTCCAGTGATTTAATATCATTTGCTCTAGATAAGCAAGGCGTACAAGAGTTTGCTGGCTAGATAAAATGAAAAGACCATGTATCAATGCTTGTCGTTCTTCTTTGGAAAGTATCAGGCGGTTGATCTGTCCCTGTTGGCTGCCCTGCGGAAAAGTCTCACAATCAAAAGCCAAGCACGGCGGAACTGTGGATCCAAGAAGGGATGAGGCCATGCTGGGTTTTTTTTTCTTTTTTTCTTTTTTTCCATCTGCCAGGTTGACAGGCCTTTGAATCAAAAGTAAATAGGGTTGATGGGAAAGCCATTGGGGGCTGAAGGACTTACGCTGTTGTTCTGGTTTAGCTTAATAGAAAGAGGAAATATTTGAATGTTAACTCAGGTATGCAAAAGAGACCTTTAATCGTGCATTGGTTGACTTCAATTCTACGGCAACGGTGTAGTTGAAAAGGAGAGGAAAGGGAGAGGGAGAGGGAGGGAATGGGAGAGAGAGAGAAGGAGAGAGAGAGAAGGAGAGGGAGAGAGGGAAAGAGGGAGAGAGGGGGAGGGAGGGGGAGAGAGGGAGGGAGAGAAACAGGGAGAGAGGGAAGGAGAGAGGGAGGGAGAGAGGGAGGGAGTGGGAGAGAGAGAGGAGGAGAGAGAGAGAGGGAGGGAGAGAGGGAGGGAGTGGGAGAGAGAGAGAAGGAGAGGGAGAGAGGGAAAGAGGGAGAGAGAGGGAGAGGGAGGGAGAGAGAGAAGAATTTGGGATTTTTTTTGTTGAATACGTTCAATATTTAAAATATTTAAAATCAGCATACAGGTTAAAAGGGCTGTATATTTAAGACATGCCTCATTAGTTCTCTGAAATGTTATTGCTTACAAGAGAGCATGCTGGATTCACCCACAGTGGCTGAGCTTATCTTAAAACATCCCTAAATGAATTCAAATCATAATTTCCTAAGTTTGGGAGAAAAATCATAGAAATACATAATGGACATTTTCAAAACTATCAATATATCGGAAGATCTTCTATATTGGGGGGGGGACCTTTAATTGTCATTATTTCATCTTGTACTAGCATTGATGATGTTGAATAACCATTTGTCTGAAGTGGTGTAGAGTTTCCTGCCTGGGCAGGGGGTTGGACTAGAAGACCTCCAAGGTCCCTTCCAACTCTGTTATTCTATTCTATTCTATTCTATTCTATTCTATTCTATTCTATTCTATTCTATTCTATTCTATTCTATTCTATTCTATTCTATTCTATTCTATTCTATTGATAAGACAAAGGAGAAATTACATTGAGCTATGCCAATCAATATGATCCCTTTGTTTTTCACTGCTCTGTTTTTACTGCTCTGGGCAGGTATCAGAATTAGACGGACTAATATTCAGTTCACTTCAATTATTTTCCAGAGATAAATATAACAAAGAAACAAGCGTAGAGTTTTGTTCTTCTGGGGTTCTATCTCTGAAGGAGATAATGCAAAATTGGCTTGGAATATTTATTAACCCAGCCAAACCAAGCATTATGCATCGATTTTTCAAAGTAATTAAACTGTCAGGAATAAAAAATATTAATCAGACAACACATTTCAACTGTTCAAGTGGCTTTCCATACATTTCCCCCCCTCCCACTAATTCTCACCACAGACTTGGACAGAAAAGGGCAGTTCTATCCATCCATGGATGATGAATGGAAATCTTGAAGCCAGGCGCAGATATGATTGTAATCTCCCCCGTTGCATTCCTCAACAAGTGGAATTGTAAAGTAGTTATGATATGTAGCCCCTGATATAAACTCATCTTCTAATTATTTGGCCAATCCCTTCGGAATTTTCTAAACGGAGGACATCATCCATCAGAAGATGGCAAGGTTCTTGTTGTGGCTCGTCAGTGGCCTGCGTGGATAGTAGCTGATTCTGACAGCGAGGAGGCTGGTGTGGTGCTGCGCCAGCAGTCTGTGAAGCTGGCGCTCGAGTCGGACAATGAGGAGGCTGGAGAAGATGTGGTGCCAGAGGCGGGGATTCAGCCAGGGCCTTCAGAACCTCCAGAAGCTCCCATAAGTGAAGAGGAAGAGGAGGAGGAGCCTCTTCTCGATGCACGAGCGCGCAGAGCTGCTAAAAGGTAGGAGTGGCTCCTCAGGAGGAGGTCTCCTTGAAAGTAAGGCTTGGGGCTAATTGGTCACTCACTTAGCCTATTTAAGGAGGAATGCCGCTTGCAGCAAGCTGTAGGGAACAACTTTAGTTCAATCTCCTTCGCGTCTGGATTCTTTGCAAAATTGTTTCTGGGCTTTCTGCCAACTCTAGTAAGGCTGTGATTACTTTATCTTAGAATTCTGGTAGGCTGTTAAAACAGTTTATTAACAGCCTTTGGTTGATAAAGATTAAGTTATTTGAGTAAAATAAGCTTTGTATAGAGTTTGTGTGTGCTGCATTCTTTGGGGTCCGTAGCTGGAGCAGAACAGTTCTTCATATCCTGTGTAAAGAATAATTTTTTGCAACTTCAATGACCTGAGAGATTGCAGTTGTAGGTACTCCACTGCAGGAGATTTTCAACAGTAGACTGGACAATCATTTGGTCAGGATGGAATAAAATCTCCTGCCTTGAGCAAGTGGTTGGACTAGAAGACCTTTGAGGTCCCTTCCAGACCTGTGATTCTATGTAATATGGTCATTATTACACAGTTGAAAGGATCACGTACCTTAGTTTTAATTCGCATGAAAGCTGGGACATGATCAGTGAAGTAAAGACAAGGATAGAGAAAGCTTGAACAGAATTCTTCAAAATGAAAAAGGTCTTCTGCAATAACAACATAAGCCTAAGACTGAAAATCAGATGCTTGTCAGATGTTACGTCTTTTCTATCCTGCTCTGCGGAGTGGAGAGTTGGGTCCCTGACAGAAAGCCACTTGAGGAGACCAGAAGCATTTGAAATGTGGATTTTCAGGCGGCTGTTATAAATAAATTGGGTTGACAAAATCAGAAAGGAATAGAGGATAAGATGCCTGGGAAAGCCAAGGGAAATCATCAAAACTATTAAAAAGCAAAAGTTAGAATATTTCAGACCTGGGATGCGACACCCAGAAAAATACGGCATCCTTCACTTAACCCTCCAAGGAAAGATGGAAGGCAAATGAGATCCAGGCAGAAGAAGAACATCATGGCTTCAAAATCTGAGGGACCGGTTTGGACAAAACTCAGCAGCATTTTTTTCATGCGGCTGTTGATAAAAATAGGAACGCCAACATGATCGTCAACGTCTGATGATGGATATGGAGGAAGAAGGAGGAGGAGGAGGAGAGGAAGAATGAGGAGGAGAAGCAGAAGAAGAAGAAGAAGAGGAAGAAGAAGAAGAAGAAGAAGAAGAAGAAGAAGAAGAAGAAGAAGAAGAAGAAGAAGAAGAAGAAGAAGAAGAAGAAGAAGAAGAAGAACTACTACTACTACTACTACTACTACTACTACTACTACTACTGTGGGGATCTTGGTGCTCTCTGAGCTTGCTTGTAACAACAACAACAACAACAACAACAACAATGATTTCAGGTACAATGAGAACCAGAAACTACTTGCTCTATCCTATTTGTTTTCACACCACCATAAAAGGGTACAGATTCCACTCTGTCTGCTCCTTCCAGAAATGTCTTATACTCCCTAGAATAGTATCCTGGCTGATATCATGATTTGACCTGTCATCCAGGAGCTTTACCCCATATTGACATTTTAGTCTCCGCAGAAATACCTTTGCTTTGAAGCAGCTCTACCTCTCTTCTTTGTAGACACATTTTCCCAGGAGGGCTTTCGAGCAACTCAATATTTGTGTGTCTTCCCAGTATGTGTTGTGCAGAAAACGGGGGAGGGAGGGAAGCCAAGAAAAAAGCACACTACCCTCATTCTGTCATAGTTGCCTGAAAATGTGCATTTACATAAATGAAAGAGCTGTGTTTTGACTCACCCGGTAAAACCAAATAATAAGAGACTGGGAGATTAGTTCTTCCATTCAGTTCATTCCGTAGCCAATTATTTGATAGGTCATTGGTTCATAACTGGATGTAATTATCTCTGATGCAAGGAATGCTGTTTTCTCTGTCACTCGTTTTGAAAACAACAAGAACTCCATTTTATTGGGTCAATGCACATTGATTGATTGTTTGCACATTGGTGTTAACAGGTCATTTCTTTTTAAAATAACTTTCTACTCCTTAGCCTCCCCGCCCCTCAAAAAAAAAAAAAAAAAGGCTACAGATTGAGAAATACTGGAATACATTTCTTCCCGGGTTCGGTTATTGCAAATGTATCAGTTTTTCCAAGAATCTTTCCATAGACTTTTAGCCATTCCCAAATACCGAAAGACAATAAACTTCAAAGTCTTTATTGTCATTGTTCATCATGTATACAACGAAATTGGTTTATTTATGTATGTATTTATTTATTTTGTCAAACATGTACAAGGGAACAGGTATAAGCATGGACATGAACATAGGAAATGAGTACAAATAAATGGGGACAGTAGGACAGGCACGATAGGCACAATGGTGCACTTATGCACGCCCCCGTTTACGGACCTCTTAGGAATGGGGTGAGGTCCACGGTAGACAGTTTAAGGTTGAAGCTGTGGGGGTTTGAGGATGTAACAATGGTAGAACATTCCAGGCATTGACCACTCTGTTGCTGAAGTCCTATTTTCTGCAATTGAGTTTATGTTGAGTTTGTATTTATTGTTTGCCCAAGTATTATTGAGGTTGAAGCTGAAGTAGTCATTGACAGGTAGGACATTGGAGCAGACAATTTTGTGTAGTATGCTTAGATCAGACCTTAGGCGGCATAGTTCCAGGTTGTCCAGGCTCAAATTTTTGAGCCTGGTGGCATAAGGGATTCTATTGTGAGCAGAGGAGTGAAGGACTCTTCTCGTGAAATACCTCTGGACCTACTCAATTGTATTAATGTCCAATATACAGTGTGGATTCCAGGCAGATGAGCTGTATTCGAGAATTGGTCTGGCAAAGGTTTTGTATGCCCTAGTTAGCAGTACAATGTTACTGGAGAAGAAGCTTCGCAAAATTAGGTTAACAACTCTTAATGCCTTTTTGGCAATGTTGTTGCAGTGAGCTCTGGGGCTTAGATCGTTTGAGATGAGTACTCTTAGGTCCTTGACCGAGTGAGGGTTGTCTATGAGGTTGTTATCTGTATTTGTATTTTGTGTTCTGATTTTTGTTGCCAATGTGTAAGACAGAGCATTTGTTAGTTGAGATTTGGAGTTGCCAATTGCGCGACCATTCTGACACATAGTCAAGATTTCTTTGTAGGGCAGCAGGAATGTCAGTGGCGTTAAATATTTTTACGTCGTCAGCAAAGAGGACACAGTTGCTTATAATGTGATCGCAAAGATCATTTATGTAAAGCAGAAATAGAATAGAAGTAGAAATAGAAAGCCTCTACTGGTGCAGTCCATACAAGACTATTTAAGTTAAAGACTTAAAACAATGACTTATTTGGATTTTCAGATAGGCAGTGGCTTAAAATCAAGCATTTGAAGTAGAACCATTTCTTTCTTTTTTTAAAAAAAATTTAAACTGTGATTTATATGCCGCCCTTCTCCGGAGACTCAGGGCGGCTTACAGTGCGTTAAGCAATAGCCTTCATCCTTTTGTATATTTATACAAAGTCAGCTTATTGCCCCCCACAAACTGGGTCCTCAATTTACCTACCTTAGAAAGGATGGAAGGCTGAGTCAACCTTGAGCCTGGTGAGATTTGAACTTACAGTAATTGCAGACAGCTGGTGTTAATCACAATGCTATCAGTCTGCTGAGCCACCGGGCCCTTGAAATTTCTGAATGGCGGCATCTCAAGAAGGGCTGTTCTCCAAATTCTTGGCATTTATGGAGTTTCTAAAAGTAGCTAGCAGCCCCACTCTATTTAATTTCTTAGTGATATCATTGTAACAGGCTCATACTTCCTCCTTCTTTTCAGCTGTGGGATGTTTAAGTTATGACATCATTTGAAAATGGAGTCACTCATGCTTAGCCTGAAGCTAAATTGGCAAGCTCCCATCTTAAATCTAAGAAGCGCCTCCAAGGAAGAAAGGAACTGTTATGATGGGCTGAGATGACCACGCTCTTGGGGTGAAAGGTCATCCATAGGCCTCTCTGAGAAAAAAATCTGACTTCCCGCCCCCCATCTCTGCTCAGTACATGCATTTATCTATTTGCTTTGGTTTCTACCACTTCTGAAGACTCTGGCTGCCTTACAACAGTCCCACCAAATAGGACTCAAATTCCAGCAAGCGATCCATTTTGTAACAGCCACCGAATTAGCCTGATGTGGGCACGATCCAGCGGAGGAGGTCACATCGTTAGTCAACCCCAAATGCCACCATAAACAGCTGTGTTCTTAGCACCGTTGGTAAACATGTTAAGGAGACGATGCTCCCAACAGGTGTGTGGAATAAGCTCTCCCAAATAAAAGGACCGTGATAGGGATGGTTGTCAGAAATGAAGTAAAAAATGAGATTCCCAGATACTTCTCTTTTGGATCCTGATCGATCCAATAGATGACAAACTGGATTGGATTGGATTGGATTGGATTGGATTGGATTGGATTGGATTGGATTGGATTGGGGAGGGGAGAGGAGAGAGGAGAGGAGAGGAGAGGAGAGGGTTGAGTTGAGTTGTGTTGTGTTGTGTTGTGTTGTGTTGTGTTGAATGGATGGGAATGCCTAATACCTGTACTGGTCTCCTCATTCACATCAAACAAGTCTCCTAATTCATGTCTGATTCAGCTATCAAGCACTGTTCTTGCACAATGAGGAATTCACATGGGTAAGCAAGGGATTAAAACAGGTGATTGTAAAATTAAAAAGAGGAAGCGGATCCAGGAAATCAACCCCTTATAACCTTGGAGAATCTGCTCCTCCAAAATGCAATCTGACTTCGTTTGTGCAGGACACCAAAATGTGTATTCCTTCTTTGTGGGTTATCCCAGTTCATTTAATAAAAAGCCGATGACGGTGTATTTAATAAACCATCATTAAACCACGATGGCTCAGTGGTATTGCATGTATGTTCACAAGATAGGCGTCTCGCTGTGCTGAGTTGGAAGGTTTTAAAAATAAGCACCCTCTCGCCATCCTGGAGATTTGACTGCAAAGGAGAGAGAAATCTATTGGCGTCAACTCACAAAGCCTTTGCTACAGCCCCTTTGTCAGCTTCTAGGAGTAAATGGTAGTCAAAAGGAGGGAAGTGGATGGCCCCAGCCTTCCTTTCACAGCAATACATCTGCAAGAATAAACACCCACTGGCACAGTTAAAAAGCTGATGAGGCATGACCAAAAAGGAGCTTTCTAAGCAAATGTAGAATAAAAAAATCAAAGAAGGGTTTGAAGGAAGCCTTTGACGGAGGCAAAACTGCTCCATCTGAGATCTCAAAAGATGATCACAACGATTTGCAATTACCCTTGACGTGGGCTTGCATAATAACACCCCAAAATCACACACACACACACACATACACAACACAAACAAACCAAACCTTTTCTCCTGCCTCTAGTACGTCACCCCTTTTGAAAATTTGCAGGAGAAAATACATTCCCAACTGCCAGCATTTGGGCATTGAGAAAACTACCCCGTGAAATTATGAATGAGTCAGAAATGGGAAGGTTGCCCAACTGGGCTTTTTTTAAAAAAAAATAATAATATAAAAGGCCTTGAGAGAGGGGAGGGATGATAGAGTTGTAAAACATCCCTTCCAGTGTCTTTCCATTTGTGTGCTTTTAATGAAGAGAAGGTTTTCTTTTGGGAGAAAAAGTGAGGGGGTGATTAACGATGGTGACATATAGTTTCCTTGGAAGATGCCCTGGGAGCATTTTTGACTGAGGAATGGATCAGAGTCACCCAAACCTCTAGATGGGTCACAAATATATTAGATAGATGATAGATAGATAGATAGATAGATAGATAGATAGATAGATAGATAGATAGATAGATAGATAGTTAGATATAGATATAGATAGATATGAGAGAGAGAGAGAGATGATGGATAGATGGATAGAGATAGATAGATGATAGATAGATAGATAGATAGATAGATAGATAGATAGATAGATAGATAGATAGATAGATAGATAGAGCCAGATAGATAGATAAATAAAGAGAGGGAGAGAGAGATAGAGATGATAGATCGATAGATCGATAGATCGATAGATAGGATGGATGGATGGATGGATAGGATGGATGGAAGGATGGAGAGGGGGCGGGGAGATTTCCTTGGTCCTGGTCCATCCAGGTGATCCTGCCAACCTTGCTGCTGCAGCTTCTTCCATAAATTCCTGGAAGGTGCAACTCAATGGTGGATTTTAGATTCATTTATTGATCCATTGAAAAGAATCTTCCATTTTTTCTGAAAAAGGTAAAGGAATATCACCGAGGGCTATTTTTCAAAAATAAATAATAGTTTTGAAAGTCAATCAGCCTAATACATGGGAGATGTTATCAGTTAAAATAGTCATTTATTGATCCCAATTAATATTGGGAAAATGTCTTGATTTCAGGATGGTTGAGCATGAAATCTTGAACTATATACTATACTGTATAGGTACCTGCTGTTGCTGTCCAAGGTGCTGATCAGGATCTCATCCTTTCTCAGGTTCCCTCCTGTCTTCTTTTCAAAGAAGCTCAGCTTTTCATTGATTTTAAAGAGGTTGTAAAATCTGGACTTTTTGCCTAGGCTCTAAAGCATCTTCCTGAAGTTGTTGAGACATCTAAGAACACAATTCCTGCTAAAAAGTTTATTGCCTATCTAACCTTTCTAAAAAGAAAGAACAGCGATCATAAAGAGCAGCGTCATTCAAGTAGACCAGCAAATATAATTAGGACCCACCTAACATCCAAGATCGTTACGTTGTCTTAGCCATCATCAGAGCCTATTCATAACAATCACGTTACTTCCTAATAACCTTTAAAGAGAGTTTCAAGTGAAAAGAAGCATAATTATTCTTAGTCCTTGCAAATGGCAACTCTAGCTTCGGAAGTTCAGTTTTCAAGATCACGTTTCATACGGTGGATTGTTGTCATTTCCCAAAAGGAAACAGAATTATGAGCAGAATAAAGGTATGGGTTGAAAAGTCCTGTTTATCCATGGAAAGAAGACAGCATTCTGAAATCCCCTGTAGAGGACAGAGGCCCTTTGATGTCATCAGATCAGATCGTCGTGAGCGCACGCGTGCCAGAAACCTGGAAGTTCATTTTCAGGGGCACGCATGCACCATTGGCAGCTCCTCTTCTGGATTGTGGCCTAGACAAGCGCACACGCTAGAGCTCCCTTTTTGGCACTCGGTGCTGAAAAGGTTCGCCATCACTGTACTAGATATTCCAAAACCTATTTCTCCCCTGAGATTGTTAGCTAGAACAAGTTAAAATCAAAGAGACTGTGTAAAATCCAGTTAGATACAGGGGTGAGCAAAGGTCAATAATCCAGTAGACCTACAAAACCTTTTGTGAAAATATCATTTGTCTAAATCTCTTCCAAGCTATTTTTTAAAACCAGCAAAACTCACCCTTGGAAAATATATTGTCTTTGTGTTTTCTTTAAGTCATAAGTATTCTCTTTCTCTTCCGCCCTCTTCCCAGTGTTAAATTATATTCACAATGTGTTGCAGTAATTTTGAAAAATCACAAGCTGTATCTATGTGTATCTTGGGAAAATCAATCTAAAAAGCGAAAGAAGAATAAGCAAACTCCCCTTAACTTCCCCCTCCCCACAATCTCATTTCACTCATGAAGAATTTGGGAACCCAGCATTTATATTCTGAAGGAGAAATGATCTTAAGCAAAGTGTTTCCTTGGTGATATAAACAATCTTGTTTATACCAAGGATTTAACTCTGTATCAGTACTGCTCAGAACTCTAAGGACTATTAGATATCATTTTGAAGCATTTCAACTTATAAACAAGGAATATCAGTTTTGAAACTCTAGAAAGAACATTATAAAATCCTTTTCTATTAAAATTCATATGTCAAATTGTGTGTGTGAGAGAGAGAGACAGAAAAGAAAGAAAGAAAAAGAAAGAGAGAGAGAGGAGAGAGAGGAGAGAGAGAAGAAAGAAAAAGAGAGGAGAGAGAGAAGAAAGAAAGAGAAAGAGAGAGAAGACAGAAAGAGAGGAGAGAGAGAGAGAAGAAAGAAAAAGAAAGAGAGAGAGGAGAGGGAGAGAGAAGAAAGAAAGAGAAGAGAGAGAAGAGGGAGAGAGAAGGGGGAGGTGGAAGAAGTAAGTGAACAAATAAGTATTCAGTTTTTTTTAATGGAAGTATCTTTACTAGGAATGCAACAATATTTTGTTCATTACGCATTTTTAAATAAACCCATCTGATTTTCCTTGGCAGAACTTAAAGCATTTGTTCTCATGTTTTCACATCTCTCTGAATTTCTGGAAAGAGTTCTCATCTCAAAACGAAAAAAAAAAAAAAGAAAGAAAGAAGAAGGAAACAAATTGTAAGCACTGAAACGCAGTTTGAAATACGCACTTGAGAACAAGTGCATTGAAATCATACCTTTTTGGGGAAATACATTGGACCTAAAGGTGTATATTATTTTGTTGCTGTTTTTTTTTTTAAAGAATAATCCTAGTTTGATACGAAATGAGAGGACAGGAATTAACGAATGGGCAAAAAAAATGATGTGGACAAGGTATCTGTTGATCCATTCATCTCTAGTTCTTATTTGGTGCCAATGGAGCATATCCAAGTTTAGGTCCATCATGAAAACAAATCAATAGAACATATGCAGAGGTGGTATTCAGAGGCGGTTCAGACTGGTTTGGGCGAACCGGTAGTGCCGACCCACCCATCCGGATGCAATCCCATCCTATATCGCTGTGTTTTTGATGCCGCACAGATGTGTGGATGGCACACACGAGCAAATTGCTGTGTTCTTTGACGTTGCACTCATGCACGGATGGCGCTTGTGCAAGTGAAGTGAACGTGCCCGTATGCACGCTCACAATTCCGGTGCTGGCCGAACCCACCTCTGAACATATTGCATTAATCGAAATGCTGCAAAATTCATCCATAAATGAACATCATAAAATGGGAAAGGTGGCTATTGAAGTTGAACTCACATATTCATGTACTTACCTTTCTTTTAGATCCTCATGTATTAGTACAGTTTCAAAACTTGGTCATTGTTTGATGACAACATTATCATCTTTGGGATTTCAAAAATTTGTCTCCTTTCCAGCCAAGGAGACAACACTTGGTCTAGAGCTAAAACAGGAATATTTTGGGGGAAATATATCTATTTAATGGGATGGGATTTTTCTTCCTTTCCATCTGTGCCTTGTGAAAATGAAAAATAAGTCTGACCTTTAAGATTTAGCCAAAAAGGAAACCTGTTAAATGCAGTGCAGTTCTTCTAAAAAGACACACACACACACACACACACACACACACACACACACACACACACACACATATATACATACATCCTGCGAGCTCCGGAACTTAAAAATTTTAAAATTTTAACATAATTAAAATTTTATTTAACTAAGCTTTCATCAGCCATCTGCTGACATCATCAGAGTATTAAACTACCATTAATCAATTGATTAAGGGCATATAAAGGCAGAGATCTCTGTATTGGTAGTTTAATACTCTGACGACGTCAGCAGATGGCTGACGAAAGCTTAGTTAAATAAAATTGTAATTATTTTAAAATTTAATTGAGGGAACCAGAGGCAACCATTTCCTTTTTATAAAAATATTGGAGACAGGGGGACAAATACGGTTGAATTTCCCCATTCATCCATTCAAGTAAAATTCATGGCCATGTCACAGTTTAGAACTCACCTGCAAATCTGCAGACCAAAAACCCTGCTTTCTCCACATAAAGCTTGAGGCTTTGCAGAAAAAAGAAAATAACAAATCGAACCCAGCTTTATAATAAAACTTCCTTGTCGTAAGTCAACAATATTTTTTTCATACAAAAGCAGCAGTTGAGACAGAACATTTCTAAGGAGCTTTTGAGATCTAGGATGCCATACTGGACTGATCATTGTACATTGTCCTTTTTGTTGTTTTTATCAATCTTATAGAATTAGGTCAGGACATGGCTGGGAATCTTTTGTGGAGTCAACCGAACACGAATATCACAAATACGTAATTATCATAATGCAAAATGTATAATAAAAAGTAGCACATATTTCTTTAACAAGAATATGCATTTACCCCAAGTTAAAAAGATAATTGTGTATCAATAGGAATACATTTGGACAAAGATGCAGTCAAACTTGGATCACAAAGCATTGTAAAACCCAAGAAATTCTCCTGCCCCAAACTTTTAGAAGTCTCCAAACAAATAATTTCTCAAGACTACAGTAGATGGGTTTTTTTAAAAAATCCCAGTTTAACACCTGGGATAAATAGTTAGCGCTGGCTTACAAGTGATGCTTGTCTTCCCTTAAGCCACTGCCTGTTGGGGAAGATGGATTTTCCAGTAGGTTTTGAAACATAAAGGTAACATAAAATTTGATCTAATGAGGAGGGAGGCGTGGGAAAAAAATTAAGAGAACTAGCTGTAGAAAATGAGCATGGAAGACAACACAGATCGGTTGCCACATTAAGACAAGAGAAGGCCATTTGGTATCCTTCAGAAAAAGCCCTACATTTTGGGTCAAAAGGTCAATTTATTTTCTGTTGGGCTGGAGAGAGAGAGTGGGGGGAGACGGAAAGGGAGAGGGAGAGGAAGAGAGAGGGAAAGGGAAAGGGAGAGAGAGAGAGGATATAGACAGATAGATAATAGATATAGACAGATATACAGTTTATATATAGAAATAGAGATAATAAAGATAGTAAATAGATGATTGATTGTTTGATTGATTGCTATAAAGGGATAATATAGAGATAATAGATAAATAATAGATACAGATAGACAGGTAAAATAGATAACCAATCATAGATTATACAGAGATAGATCCTCTCTCTCTCTCTCTCTCTCTCTCTCTCTCTCTCTCTCTCTCTCTCTCTCTCTCTCATCTCTCTCTTTCTCTCTCCATCCATCCATCCATCCATCCATCCATCCATCTATCCCTCTATCCCTCTATCCATCCATCCATCCATCCATCCATCCATCCATCCATCATCTATCTATCTATCCATCCATCATCTATCTATCTATCTATCTATCTATCGATCGATCGATCGATCGATCGATCTATCGATCTATCGATCTATCGATCTATCGATCTATCCATCCATCCATCTATCATCCATCTATCTATCTATCTATCTATCTATCTATCTATCTATCTATCTATCTATCTATCTATCTCTATATCTATCCTGGCACAGTAAATTAAGAACTTTTATTTTTTTTAAAAAAAAAATATTTCAGTGCATGTGGCCGATAATGTTCCTTTCTAAATATTTATCGTGATCTTTTAATGATCTATTTACTGTAGACCTTTGAATAGTCCGTTCCTTTAAGAATCACAGCACAGAATTAATCACTGTTGATACAGATAGATGTTTGTGCATGTATATACACACACACAGAGAGAGATACAAAATTCCTTGGAGTTCAGATTTCTCCCTATCATTAGATCACATGAGGAACTGCAAAAAGATGTGTAGATCCCATCAGACAAGAGCCCGGTTCTCTATCGGCATCCTAATAAAAGGATTATTTTCTCCACTACTCTATTTATGAAAAGGAAACACTGCTTTCCTTTCAGGAGCCATCAATTGGTTGAATAAGGAAGTGAAAGCCTGGCCTACTTTGTATGCTGAGCATCACCCCAGTTGCATAAGGATTTACAATAGCCAACAACAAAACTGGTTTTGTTATAAATAAGAGCAATTGGTTGGGAAGGAGGGGAAAAAAATGGAAAAGAGAAGGAACTTTCCCTTAGTTATGTTTGCACCTAAGGAGACAGGAAAAGGAAATATTTTAATGCTCATAAAGATTGATCAGGCATTCATTCAATTAAAACTTGTTGTGTATTCTAAGGGAAACAAAATCCTCCTTAACAAAACCCAGCAAGTATGGAGACACACTAAACTCTATGCACTCACAGATCAAAACGAAGATGTTATGAAGAATAAAAATGATTGACAGTTCTTGAGAGAGAGAGAGGGTTTTTCAAAAACTACCCGGCTGGAATTAAATGGTTATATAAAGAGATGCCCTGCAAATATTCTAGGCAATCATTTTGCTAATTATTTCTTAAGGGTGCATTTTTTAATTTAAGAACATTTTTTTAAAAAAAACAAAACTCTTAACTGATTAGAGGAAAAGATCAAAAACCCGCTGTTGAAAATCAATGTATTTATTTAAATAATGGCAAGAACCAAAAGTAAGTCCTCCCTTTTTGGATCATCTTCTTGCTCGAATTCCTGGCTTGGCCAGAATAGTGATGGAATAGCCATCTTCAACTTGGCGTCCTCCAGATGTCTTGAGATTTGAACTTCTATCCTCTTCAATTGATAGTCCCCATTGCTGGAAGAAAATGACCGGAGCTCAACATATCTGAAGAGCACCAGATAACATTGGAGAAAGGAGAACCTGGTGCATGTTTTCTAATGTCTCGTTACCATCACCGTCCTTTCTCTTTGATGCCATGGGTTTAGGTGGAGGTAAAAAGCAAGCATCTGATTGGCCGATCCTTCTTCCAATGGTGTCAGCATGCCACCATTAGTGATCCATTCTCATGGAAGTTTAGAAAGAGGCCAAACAGTAGAATATCCACAACTCTACAGAGATGGTTGGCAAAACTATATCTTATTGTCTACGGGCAATATTTGCAGTTCTAACAATGGCAGGATTATTTACTTACTTAATATATTGGTTTATTGATTGGGTTACTTGAATTAGTTTGCATCCCTGCTTAAATGAATCTCAAATCTCCGTGACAGAACTCAGAACCCATTGAGTTTTTCACAACAAGTGAAACTTGGGTGACGAGATCCATGAATGTCGCCATTTTTATCACTGTTTCACGCTGCTTTGGATTCTAGGTTGACCACCCAAACTAGAAGTTAATTCATGAGCCAGAAAGGGTTGTAAAAGTCTTCTGGAACTTGCAGGGACTGGGAACTAAAGCTTAGTGTAGGTTACAAGTCCTACTATTTGGACACTAAAATTGTATAGTTTGTTCAGTTTTAGATGATATTCTAGGCAGGTGATTCTCAATCTATTCTTCACCACCGAACCCCTTTAAATACCTTTTGTGGCTATGGACCACTAAGACTTAACTCAAGATTGAAATCATAATCTTTCTTCAAACCTTCATGGACTCCCTGCGATGACATCGTGGCCCCCAGGGGTCCTCAGACCATAGGTTGAGAGCCATTGTTCTAAGCCATAACTTATGATGAATATCTTTAGGAATATAGTTCAATACAGAAACCAGTGAGACATCAAAAATACTAATTTGAGACTGGATCTGACTTAGTTTGTTGGGCCAAATTTAGAATTAACTGGGAAAGGAGAAAGACTGATTATGTGTAAACCAAAAAGGCCCTTATATTTTTTACAGCATAGTTGTATACGAGCCCTTACAATTGTTCTCTCCTCCCCTTATAGAAAGACCCATGGGAAAATCCATACTGGTTTGATGTGATCTCTATAAACAAACATTACATCTGGAATTTTTATATATATATAATTTACATTTTGCTGATAAAGAAATAAAGGGAGACTGGATTGGAGCTGAAAGGCAAAAGGGAGCAGAATGCCCCCTCCCACATGTTGGGGTAGTCTTGGTAACCAGGTGTCTTGGTAAACACTTGATCTTTTCCCTGGCTCAAGTGATGAAGGGAGAACTTGTGGCTCAGAAGGTTAATTCAACTGCCTAACATGCAGGAAGCCCAAGTTCGAATCCAAGTAAGGGTATGGCTAGCTGATGAAAGCTAAAAAGCTTGAAATAGATCTATACTAGTCTCCCTTTATTTCTTTATCAGCAAAATGTAAATTTGGTATAAAATGGTTTGTGGTGAATGCAACTGCTTGAGGGCTCCTGGATTGGAGCTGAAAATATATATATATATATATATATACATACATACATACATACATACATACATACATATATACACACACATGGAGAGATATATGCATATGTGTTGGTGTATATTTGTGGGTATGTATGTGTATATATATACACACATGTACATATATGTATGTGTACACACACACACACACACACACATATTCCCCGAACACTGGAAATGGAAACTCTTGGATTTAAATGTATAAAAATATCTAATTTTAATGCAGAAAAAAAATATATTACAAGTAAAGTAATGTTCCCTTAATTAGGCGAATGATCTGAAAAACATTGAACATTATAACGGTGTTAGGAGCTGCGGCTTAACAATTATGGGAGCTCTGTGGATCAGGCGGTGTTGATTTTGTGTTAACTTTTTTTCTTTTTTCCTTTTAAAGAACGATCGCTCCCAAGTGAGAGGGCTGGATACCCCCAATCCACTAGCTAAATTCTTAAGTCATTTTCGAAATGTATGTAAAAATCAGGCCGGAAATAAAAAGCGGAATAAAAGAACATTTTTACAGTTCAGTCCATTAAAAAAAAAAACAGAAATTCCCTTACATGGGATTTTGCTTGTCAATTAAGCGATCACCCCTTGTAGCAAAGTGGGGCACTTCCCTTAAGTAAAAAATAAAATACAATTACCTTCGGACCATGATGTGATGATGTATTTAAAGTGCAAAGACACTTTAACGCACATGTACAAATGTGACGCTCAGTGCTTGTACTTAACCATTGAAAAAGAAGGACTGTCAATATTTTTATTTACAAAATAAAATAAAATAAAAAAGGGGGGGAGGGAAGAAAGGAGGGAGGGAAAGAGAAAAAGACATTTCCTAGTCTAGTGAAGGAAGGACAGAACATCGGTTTCAGACATTATTGTTCCATCTCAATTCTCTGGATGGGGCCACGGGTATCGAAAGAACCTTTTCGTATCGTCTCTTCATCTTTTTTCCCCCAGAAATAACCCAATGCAAATGTTCCGAGAAGAAACATTCATTCAGTTCTTTAAAAAGGCCGAACACGGAGGGAAAAAAGGAGGAAGATATGCAAAATCATAACAATAGTAATAATTATAATAACTTAAAGGGAGTTTAGTAGAAGACGCCCATCCAAAAACCTGGCCTGGTCTGAAAATGTCTTCATTGATGATGATGATGAGAAAAAAAAAAAACCCAAAAAAATATTATTCTTATTCTGGGACCAATTTCATTGGAGGTCTTCAGTTCAGATCTGGCTTGCTCTCTTTTTTTCCAAGACTTTCCCCACCCATCCAATGCAACCCTCCCCTTCCCCAGGTCTTCTTTCCCCCCACTCCCCATTTCACAACTGACTAATGGCAGTTTGTTTTTCCAATACTTCGAGGTAATCCGGTTCGGCCTGCAACTTTCCTTGCAGCAAAGGGAGATCTGGTTTGGACAGTTCCGTAAAATACTTCCTCGGAGTCCCGTACAAAACCGTTTTATTGAGCCTGTCTTGGTTTTGTCGCCTGGACTCGTAGGAAGGGGCGAACTGCCTTTTGGGGAGGGTGCAGAAATTATATTGGACCATGCTTCCACTAGGCAGCTCCTTCACCCTCTCCACCAAGTTTTGATACAACAGTTCGGGCTCTCTCGAAAAAGATTGCTTCTCCAGCATGTCTGCCGCGGTGATGGTGAAGGCGAAGCTGGCAGAATCGTCCTTCTTCGGCTCCAGATTGCTGTAGTTAAATTCGTGGAGATTCCTGTAGTAAGCGACGGGGTCTCCTTCCTTCTGCATGTAGATAGGATTCTGGCACATCTCGCCAACGGAAGGCGGGATGTAGTTATAGACGTGCCCTTCCGCTTTCTCATGGGCCTCGCTGTTGTAGCACCCGTACTGCAGTTGGAAGGAACTGACGTCCAGGTTGTTGGCACTGCTGGGCACACTTGGCAGACCCTTACGGCGTTTGAGAACAAAGACAAAAAGCCCAGCCCCAAAGCAGACCGACAAAATAAACACAACCAGAAGGCCCAAAATTAAGACGGAAAGGGGGACTTCAGTCCGCATTTCTGGAAAAGCGCTGGGGAAGATACTGAAGGCTGATGGCGTATCGGTGTTCAGGTTGAGGGACAAGAGAGAAGAATCTAAGAGGTTGGGGTTCTCGGGGCAGATGGCTTCTTTGCTCAAGGTCTTGAGATGTTCTCCAGTGTGCTTGGCAGGAGAATCACAGATCACTTCGTTGATTACCACCGGGCTTCCTGACTGCTGATTGTTTTGCTCGGTGACTTGTTCTATCCAGTATCTCAACCCCATGATATCACAGGTACAGTCCCACGGGTTTTCTTGAAGGTCAATTTGAATGAGGGCTGAAAGCTGGTCGAGGACACCTTGCACAGGAAGGTACGAGAAATGGTTGTTTCTCAGGTTGAGTCTAGTTAAGGTGGTGCCTCCAAAGACATTGTCCGGCAGGGACCTCAAGAGATTGTTGTTCAGAAAGAGGAGGTGAAGATTGCCCAATGCATCAAAGGTGCGTGGCAAGATCTCTTTAATCACGTTATACTCTAAATAGAGATACTGTAAGCTGTGGAGCCCTTCAAACATGGAAGGATACAAGACCTCAAGGTAGTTACCATTGAGGTAAAGCCGGCGTAAACTGGTGAGGTTAGAAAAGGCACCTTCTTGGATCACAGCAATCCTATTGTTTCCCAAATGTAACAAGTCCAGGGAAGGATAGTCCATGAGATCGCTTCTATATATCGTTTGCAAGTAATTGCTTGTCAAATAGAGTTTCTTTGGACTGGTGGGCTTGGGGTGGAGATCGGAGATGTTGCCAATTCTTTTTTCCTGGCAGTTGATGTTCAACCCATTGTCAGAACTTTGCGAAGTGCAAGCGCAAAGATTCGGGCAAGTTAGGGGCACGGGAGATTTGGTTTGATAAACCATGATGGGCCCAAAAATCTGCCTGTCTTTAGACACGGTGACCCGTGGGGTTGGGCGGTTCCTGGTTTTGGGTGGGCGGCTGGCTTTGGGAGCCCTGGTGGCCCCGACAGCAGAGTTAACTGTTGGGGGGAGTCTCTGGATGTGTGTGTCTGAGTGGGGAGGGTATTTCTCCCTCGGGTTGGAATCGCCCACACTTTTTCGAGGGCAGAGGTCCTGCCTGGTGAGTTGGGTGACATCTTTGCCGTGCAACCTGAAAGGGGTCTCGCACACGATCTCCCCAACAAAGACCGTGATGGTATCTAGCCAAGCTTTGAGAGGAAGAAGGTCACAGGTACAGTTCCATGGATTCTCCTCCAGCTGGATCTCCATAATCCCTCCGATGTGCTCCAAGACGCCAGCAAAAGGCATCATTTTTAGCCGGTTCCCTCTAAGGTCCAGGTGGGTCAGGAGGACAAAACGAAACACGTTGCTAGGGAGGGATAACAACAGGTTGTCGTTGAGGATCAACACCTTCAGCTTGTTGAGTTTGCTGAAAGCCCCCGCCTCAATGGCAGTGATGTAGTTGTAGTCAGCTTGGAGATACTCCAGGCTCTCTAAGCCTAGGAAGGTGTCCTCTCGTAAAATCTCCAGCTTGTTGTTGTTGAGGTGCAGCCTCTTAAGAATCCGAAGGCCCAGGAAGGCCCCAGTTCGAATCTCTTCCATGTCGTTGTAACCCAAGTGGAGCGTCACGGCATTGGAGTAGTTGACAAATTCGTTGGGGTAGAGTCGGGCGAACGCATTCCCATTGAGAAAGAGTTGGTAGATCTTGGACGGGGGAGGCAGGAGGAGGCCGACCGTCGTAAATCCCTTGTTCTCGCAATTAATATTCAGCACGTTCTCCTTCTCCTCGCAAGGGCAGCGGCTCTTGCTGCAAATGTCTTTGGCAGGTTTGCGGCTCTCTGTGGTCGGCGCGATCCCAGCTACTGTGAACACGCTCAGCAGCCAAACTCCCTTCTGCATCTTTATGGAGCCTTGAGCCCACCTTCTGCGCCAAGAGTCAATCCTTGAGGGAGACGAGGAAGGCAGAAAACAAGGCACGTCAATCAAACAGCACCCAACTATTCTGGAGGCAATGCAGCAGCAATGTGACACAATCCTCAACGCTCATCCTCACCCGCACTTCCATTCCTTTTGGGGCCCCTCCTCAAGAGGAAGGGATGTCTGCCCTTTTCACCCCCACCTTCTCTCTTCCTTGGACCCCTCTCTCCCTTCCCCACCGGAGCTACGATTCTTTGGAGCTGCTCTTTAGGATTCTTCCTTAAGTTGTCCTCTTCTGCCTTCCTCCCTACCCTTCCAAAATATTTTGGGGGGGGAAGGGAGAGAGGAAGAAGTTTTTTCAACCTGCTGAGAGCCAACAGTTTTCTTCTCTCCATCACCCACCCACCCCTGTTCCCCTTCCCTTCTCCAGACGGGCCATGTTAGGATGGGAATTTTCTGACTCAACTGACCCTTCACTTCTGCAGCTCGTCCCCTTTCTCCTCCATCTCACACTCTTGTGCCATGGAAACTCTTCTGTGCCAGGAAGAAGCCTGGCTCATCTCCACTCCCCACTGGCTTCGCCCCAGCCGGCCCCCTACCCTCCATTTCCAGTGTAATCAATAGCTCTTGGTTGCAGGAAAAAAAATATTTTCTTTCCTCAAAGCTCCCCACTTTCCACTTGGCCTAATTATGCCCAACGGGTCCCATCAAAGAGTTGAGGGACGCCATCAGTCGGGGAAGCCTTGTCCATCTTCCACTAGGAAAGCCGGACAAAAGGAACCTGAGAGAAGCCCCCCACCCCCGTTGGAGGGTTCTCTTGAGACCCCCCTCCCCATGACTCTGGGGAGTGTTGGGGGGGGGGTGTCTCCTTCCATTGCTCTTTAATTTGCCCTGTCGGGAGGCTGGATGGTCCTATCCAGACACCCAAACAAACAAAAACGCTTTTTTTAACAAACCCAAACCAGCTAAGCTGTAGATTCTACAGAATTGACTCTCTTATTTCTCTCTATTCATCATCACCCACCTTCCCTATTAAATCCGAGGCTTGGTGGTGGTGGTGGTGGTGGGGAAAAATTGTGGAGGAGAGAAGGAACGGGGATGGGGAAGCGGGGTGGGGGGGGGTTGCTCTCTTTCTTTCCTTTGGAAATCACGGAGGGCACGGAAAATTCAAGATCCCTTCCACCACCACCCCGGTTGTTAGCGTCTCCGGCTTGAAATTCCGTGACTTTCCATAAATATAGTTAAAGGAGAGAAGATCTAAAGCAACTCAATGCAAGCCCCCCGACCACCATCCACCCACCCACCCACCCAATAAGCCCACAAAAAAACCCTCCTCATCTCTGGAACCTCAAATCTACTTTATACCCCCCCAGCCCACTCGCTGGCACTTTGTTGTACCCCTCAAAGGCGGAGAGGGGTTGAAGGAAACGAAGCGGTCCACCCCCCCTCCCAAGAACCACCAGCAAATTTAATTTAATTCTCTTTTAATTTATTTTAATTTTTATATCGCATGTATTTTAATCTTGGCTGTTCACCGCCCTGAGTCCTTCGGGAGAAGGGCGGTATACAAATTTAATAAACCTAAACCTAAACCTAAATGAAACCCTCCAGTTTTGAGTCTACCCGTTGCGAACGGCGACCCCTTCCCCACGCACCCCCGCATCCCCTTCCTCCCTTCGACTTCCAAACTGCCAAGCACGGAAACAGTCCGTCCGTCCGTCTCCCCCTCCTCTCCAACCTCCTTTCCAGAACCACCCACGCCCCGCGCCCCGCAGAGCCCCCTCGGCTCCGTTGCGGTACTCACTCATCCGGAGAATCGCAACCTCTCCGTCTTGGCCCGGGCGCGCAGCCACGAGGTCAGCATCTTCCGCGGCGGGGAAGGGAAGGGAGGCGAAGGCGAAGGAGCAGCAGCGGCAAAATCCGGGGCGGGCAAGCGGGCTTGCAAAGCAAGCGAAGGCGGGCAGAGGTGGGCATGGGCTGGGGCTGCGCCCGCCTCCGCTTCCCCCAGCGCGGAGAGGCTGGCGAGACTTTCTTTCTTTTTTTGTGCCAAGCGCCCCGAGCGAGCGTGCAAGCGAGGCTGGCTAGTAAGGATGCGCGGGTGGGTGGAGGAGGAGGAGGAAGAAGAAGAGGAGGAGGAGGAGGAGGAGGAGGAGAGGAGGAGGAGGCGCACAGTCCTTCCGACGGGGCGAGGAGGGCCAGAGCGCAGCGTTGCGCGCAAAGCTCGGCTCGCCCGGGTTTCTCTCCGCTCCGCCGGCGCCTCCAGACCTCTGACTTACTTCGGCTGCCTGCGGGCAGGCTGGCCTCCTCGCGCGGAGCCAGCGCGGCTGACGTCACGCGTGGGGCTGGTCTTGCCCGGCCGTGGGGCGGGGGTAAGGGCGGGGGGTGGGCGGGTGGGATGTAGAGAGGGTTGCGCGGGCGGGCAAGGCGGAGATTCTGGCCAGCGCCGCTCTCCAGCTGCTGAAAAGAGGGGTGGGTGGGTGCGCGGGGGTGGCAGCCGCGGGGGTGCCCTATTTCGGGTGGGAGTGGGGGTGGGGTATGTTTGAGGAAAATGGAGCAATTGGCCCGGGTTTGGGGGGAGGGTCTGCGGGAGGGGGAGGAGGAGGGGAAGGACAATACGGCCTATGGAAGCGGAGTGATGGAGTGAGGATGGGAGCTCCTCTCCGGAGTGGGGTGGGAGATGGAGATTTCCGCGTCTTTTTTTTTTTTTTCTTCCCCTCCCGGAGATAGGGAGGATCTGGCTGGGAACGATGGGAGTTTCAGTTTAAGGAATCTGGAGAGTGCCAGGGGAGAGAGAGAGCCCAGGCTGGGGATGATGGGAGTTCTATGCCAGCCTATTAGAGAGTGGGGCCCTTGGTGATCTCAAAGCTTGGCCGGTTTTCTTGCAGAACCCCAAAGACAATAACAGTTCAACCCTGAGCTGCAAATATTCTCTTCCCTATTGGAGAGTGCTTGGGGATGAGGAGCTGGGGGATGATGGGAGTTTTAGTCCAGGGCATGCAAAGGCAGTCACTGGGGCTTGATTCGTTTTCAGAGTGAAAGAAATAAAAAGAAAAAACCAGGAATAAATCTCAGGGCGGACTCCTTTAGAGAGGAAGAAGGCGGGGAGGGGTGTATTTACTCCAAGTGTAAGGATTCTCCTCCCAAAGGGGGTGGGTGGGTTTCAGGAATTAGAGGGTCCATCTCCCCCCCCACACACACTTTCCCCCCCTGCAAAACAGTCAAAGTTAATCATGTAAACTTATTTTCTCTGCCAGCTGAACTGCTTACATTTGGTGGATCTCTGTTAAGAAAAAAAATAGGTAGATTAAAAAGGGATAAATGAAGACAAGGGCTGAGGAGGAGGAGAGGAGGAGGAGGAGAGGGGGAGGAGAGGAGGAAGAGGGGAAGGAGGAGGAGGAGGAAGAGGAGAAGGAGAAGAGGAGGAGGAGGAGGAGAAGGAAAAAGAGAAGGAGAAGGAGAAGAGAAGGAGGAGAAGAGGAGGAGGAGAGGAGAGGGAGAAGAGAAGGAGGAGAAGGAGAAGAGGAGGAGAAGAGAAGAAGGAAGAGGAGAAGAGGAGGAGGAGGAGGAGGAGAGGGGGAGGAGGGAGGAAGAGGAGAAGGAGGAAGAAAGGGGGGGGGCTGATTTTAAAATTCAGCTCCCTGGGCGGGGTGGGATAGTGAGAGATTTAGACCTAAAGAGTTTCTCCCTGGGAACAAAAGGCCCATATATGCAGTATAATAAGCCAGATGTTTTCTCCACCTTCCTGCAACCTGCCGGTCCCTTTTATTGGTAGTTCATGCAGCATTTGCCGTTCTAACTTTCTCTTATCAATCTATTCTTCTCCCCCTCCCCTCCCCCTCTCCCCACCCTGGCTGAAATTATTTTGCTGCAAAACTGGACATGTTAACCTTCCGCCCATTTGATAGGTCATCTTCGTCACAAGGAACAATTTCCATCTGAAGGGCCACCCCTATCAATGCCGTCCCACTGAATTCATTCTCACACTCAGGGTGAGAAAGGAAATACCCATGAGAAAAAAAAAAGCAGGCAGTGTCTACATCTAAAGCCAGCACAAAACCTTTGAAGAAAATTCTACTCTCTGTTGTAAATCATCAGAATAATATTCAGTTTGAGCTTCTGGCTGCTACCGCTTTTGAGTCGGGTGTTTCTCTTTTCTGGATCATTTCACACCAGATGAAACACACTTTTGAGAAGCCAAACCACATTTAATGGCCAAGACACACCAAATCTACTTTCAATGTACCCCAAGAAAGCTAAGTGGGAGCCACACAACTCAATTTCTTTGATCCATCCTTTTCAGATTCAACCTGGAAATAAGGAGAAAATTACTAATAGTGAGAGTGATCAACCAATGGAATAGATGTTGTATTCAGAAGTTGTGGGAGCTTCATCACTGGAGGCTTTCAAGAAGAGACTGGACTGCCATCAGTCAGAAATGGTGTAGGGTCTCCTGATTGGGTGGGGGGTTGGACTAGATGACTTACAAGGTCCCTTCCAACTCTGTTATTCAGTGGAATGGCTTGCCTTCAGAAGTTGTGGGAGCTTCATCACTGGAGGCTTTCAAGAAGAGACTGGACCGCCATCTGTCAGAAACGGTGTAGCAGTCTCCTGCTTGGGTGGCTGTTGGAGAACATGACCTACAAGGTCCCTTCCAACTCTGTCGATATGAATCTGAGATCAGAAATAGCCCTGAAAAAAAAAAAGGATGTTGGAATTAGCCCGTCCTTCATGGCCAAAGGATTTTTGGGGAGTCTCTTTGAACTGTCCCTATGAAATTGGGAATCAAAAATGATGCATCTTGGAGACTCGGGGACTTGAACTAATCTCTGCAGGAGATTTTGATTGGCAATACATGTTGGAAGAGGGTATAAGCTGAAGAGGAAGAAGCATCAAGTCAAAAGCCCATCTTGGCATCTGCTTCTCAACCAAGGCCAAGATCACCTTGGTCAAGCCAACTTACCCCCCCCCCCAAATGAAGTGAGGTGGCTGGACCAAGGTTGCCTTCAAGCTTTTCTCCAGAACAACTTTTCATACAGCTGAAAAGAGTTCTTTCTTGATCTGGACTCTCTCCTCTACCCACAGCGAGGCATCATAAAGAGTGTAGAAGTTTCATATCATCTCCTTTTGGCATACAAGTTTTAGCAGGCTCCTCCAGGGCTGGGAGAAGCAGCAGAAGAACAATGCAAATGATTTGGGGGGCTTGATGGGAGATGGTGCCCCCTTTTAAAAGCAGGCACAACCTGAACAAAAGGAGCAGCAGATTCCCTCTGAATCTGGGCAATGCCTTCAGGGCACAGAAATAGAACATATTTCCAGTGGCACTCTGTTCATTAACTGTCCTGCAAAAGGAATGTTTAGCATCGGTTTTGACCCAATGTTTAAAGGGAAATGGTACATTTGAGACCAAGGCATTCGTGTTTCTGGACTGGGTTGTGTGGGACGCGGTGGCTCAGTGCCTAAGACGCTTGTTGATTGAAAGGTCGGCAGTTCAGCGGTTCGAATCCCTAGTGCCGCGTAACGGGGTGAGCTCCCGTTCCTTGTCCCAGCTTCTGCCAACCTAGCAGTTCGAAAGCACGTAAAAAAAATGCAAGTAGAAAAATAGGAACCACCTTTGGTGGGAAGGGAACAGCGTTCCGTGCGCCTTTGGCGTTGAGTCATGCCGGCCACATGACCACGGAGACCTGGTCTACCCCAATATGGGAGGGAGCACACTGCTTTCTTTTCGCCTTTCAGCTCCAATCCAGGAGCCTTCCGGCAGTCACTTTCACAACAAACTATTTTGTATCAAATTTATATTTATCAACAAATATAACTTTGACACACACACACACACACACACACTGTGGAAGTCTTTCTGATTTGATGACCTTATATGAAGAGGAGGAGGAGGAAAAGAAAGGAGGAAGAGGAGGAGGAAAAGAGAAAGGAAGAGGAGGAGGAGGAGGCGGAAAAGAAAGAGGGGAAAGGAGGAGGAGGAGAAGGAAAAGAAAGGAGGAAGAGGAGGAGGAAAAGAGAAGGAAAGAGGAGGAGGAGGAGGAAAAGAAAGGGGAAGGAGGAGGAAAAGAAAGGAGGAAGAGGAGGAAGAGAAGGAGGAAAACAGAAAGAAAGAGGAGGAGGAGGAGGAAAAGAAAGAGGGGAAAGGAGGAGGAGAAGGGAAAGAAAGGAGGAAGAAGAGGAAAAGAGAAGGAAAGGAGGAGGAGGAGGAAAAGAGAAGGAAAGAAGAGGAGGAAAAGAAAGGAGAAAGGAGGAGGAGAAGGAAAAGAAAGGAGGAGGAGGAAAAGAGAGGAGGTGGAAAAGAAAGAGAAGGGGAAAGGAGGAAGAGGAACATTCACGGAGGCTTTGTGGATTCTCCTTATTTAGAGTCTGTGTTTCCGTGTCTAGCAGCTGCTGGGAGAGACAGGGGAATTAAAATTCATACCCTGTTTATGGGAAGCCTTCGGTCGACTCTTTTCCGTGTAATTCACATTGCTGCAGAGTTCCTTGTTTGGATTTAATGCCTGCGTTTCCGAGGAAGCACTGCGGTTTTGCCCAATCAGCATTGAAGCCCAGTCTAAGATTGCAGTTTGAGACATCTTTGCTTCAAAAACGGAGTCATATACTAAACTTCGAGGGGTTTCTTCAGTTAACTGCAGCAACGGTCTGCAGAAGAGTGAAACTGAAGCGCTGAAGATAACGCAGCGCTGATAGGAAATGTGGCCCAACCAGCAATAAATGGATACTGGAATGTCACTCGCCTCCGACAAGCGACAATCTGGGTTATTTGTTTCTCTGCCTCTGCATTGGATCTAATTGGCAGCATTCCTGGGTTTCCAAACAGATTGTTTCCATTCCCTGCAACAGAACACAAAAGAGTTTCTAAGGACTGCAGCGGGACCTTCAGAAAATAAGGCTCTTAATTAGGATTAAGTTGCAGCGAATTCAAAGAATGTTTCACGCTCAGACTGGATGCTTTGAAAGAGTCACTTCCACAATCAGCAGGGATGTTCGCATTCAGCTCATAGCAGCCCTTATAGTAGGCATACATTATTGGACTTTTTAGTAAAGGTTTTAACAGATTGACAGAGTTGGAAGGGACCTTGCAGGTCATCTAGTCCAACCCCTCCTCCTACACCATTTCTGATAGATGGCAGTCCAGTCTCTTCTTGAAAGCCTCCAGTGATGAAGCTCCCACAACTTCTGAAGGCAACTTCTGTTACATTGCTTGATTGCTCTCATTGTCAGAGAATGTCTCCTTATTTCTAGGTTGAATCTCTCCTTGGTCAGTTTCCATCTATTATTCCTTGTCTGGCCTTCAGTTGCTTTGGAAAATAGCTTGACCCCCTCCTCTCTGTGGCAGCCCCTCAAATATTGGAAGACTGCTATCCTGTCTCCCCTGGTCCTTCTCTTCACTAGACTAGCCAGGCCCAGTTCCTGCAACCGTTCATTGTATCTTTTAGCCTCCAGTCCCCTAATCCTCTTGGTTGCTCTTCTCTACACTCTTTCTAGAGTCTCAACATCTTTTTTACAGTGTGGTGACCAAAACTGGATGTGGTACCCTAGGTGTGGCCTTACTTTATAGAGTGGTATTAGTAGCTCACTCGATCTTGATTGTATCTCTCTCTTAATGCAATTTAGGATTGCATTGGCTTTTTTGGCTGCCGCTGCACACTGTTGGCGCCTATTTAATTGGTTGTGCACTAAGACTCCAAGATCCCTCTCGAGGTGAAAGTTTCCCTTGCCCAGCCATGTTCAACTCTCGGGGGCAGTGCTCATCTCCATTTTTTAACAGAGGGAGCCAGGGTTGTCCTAAGACTCATCTATGGTTACTTGGCTGGCATGACTATATGCCAAGGCACACAGAATGCTGTTACTTTCCCACGAAAGGGGTACCTATTTATCTACTCGCATTTGCATGCTTTCGAACGGCTAGATGGGCAGGAGCTGGAGCAAGGACGGGAGCTCGCCCTGTGATGCGGTGTTCGAGTCCCTTACTGGGGCTTGCAGCTTTCCAGCCGACAAGCTCAGTTTTAATTTTTTATTGCTCCCCAAACCCTCAGAAAGTCTTTGAAAGAGTTCTTGGCACGCAAGAGAAGAACTAGCTTTGTGTATGGTCTTAAGTTCAAACTAACACACCAGCCAGCCAGCTTACTTCTCCTTCTGAGGATTATTGTAGATTGTGCAGAAAACCTACTCCAGCTTTTAATGAAACAACGAGAAATTAGACAGATGTGTCTTGATGAGGACTGCAGTGTTGGCTTACTTTTATGCAGTATGGGTATTCCTCGATTTACAACAGCGGCTTATGACCGTTTTTCCACACTTAACGACCGTTGCAGCATCCTCACGGTCACGGGATCAAAATTCAGAAAGCTTGGCAACTGATTCACATTTACGACAGTTGCTGTGACCAGGGATCACGTGATCCCCTGACAAGCAAAATGCATGGGCTCACTTAATAACTGTGTAACTTAACAACTGCAATATTCAAGTAATAATTGTGGCAAGAAAAGTCATAAAATAGGGCAACACTCATTTAAGTGTCTCACTTAGCGACATAAATTCTGGACTCCATTGTGGTCGTAAATTGAGGATTACCTATAATCCAAGGAACCAGCCCTTTGCACACATTTGCATCTGAGAATCCAAAATTCAGGGCAACCCAATAAGACACACAAAGTCTTAGGAAGGTCAACGGGGGAGACACAAGGATTTTACGCAAAACTACAGTATGCTTCTGTGAAATCTTCTCTTTTTTTTTTCTCCCCCCCCCCCCCCCGGTTCCATGAGCTTTTGATTTACAGCATTAATATTACTTTTTTGTTTTCATTTTGACTGCTCATCCATTTTTGGTTGAAATGGAGGACATTACATTTTTGAACGCTGTGACCAGAGAAGAAGATTTAGAGTCATCTTATGCTTCACTGGGAAGTGTAAAAAAAAACCCACAATTTCCAGGGGATGCCACTTCTCTGCATCTGTAAAATATTTCTTGCAGCTTTCTCCTGTATCAAGTAATGGGATTTTTTTCCCCCTCCCTCCCTTGGAAACACGCACGGATGAACTGAATCATCTATTTCGACTGGATCATCGGATTCTTAGGTTGCCATAAAAAGGATTCAAGTCCAACACCCACCCACCCACCCCTAAATTCCATCAACCCTGCGACCGTCATAAATGTGAAACAGTTATCCAGCTCCGGATTGTAAAAAAAAACCACGTGACCCCCGGAGAGGCTGCAACAGTCACAAGTGTGAAAAATGACTCTAAGTCACTTTTTTTTCCCAGTGCCGTTGTAACTTTGGATGGTCGGATTGAACGGTTGTAAATTGAGGACTAACCAGGTAGAGCTTCTGTTGCTGCTTGTCAACGTCGCCGAGCACTTGGCATGTTGGCTCCCCTTTGTAGTCCACGTGGTTGCATACGGCGAGGTATTTTTATTCCTCTCCTACCCTGATTATTAAGAAAATCAACGGTTACTGCATTTAGCTGTAAACAGCCTGCAGTGAAATCAGGGTGTAGAGCCAAGCAAACTCCACGCCAGACAGAAGCAAAGGGGACAGGATGAATGTGCGGGATGGGGAAGAGGTGGGCTCTCCTGTCACGTCTTGGCATCCTTTGGAAAGCAGAGGAGGGGTGTGTGGAAGTCAACGCAAAGGGCAAAAGGAACAGCGAGTTGGCACCTTGCCCAGCGTGCCTCCCGGTCCCACAGCATCCTTCCTTTTGTCACAACAGCTGGCATTCTGCGGCTTTGGGGCAGGTTGCGTACACTTTTCTGGGATAGGAGAACACGGAGAAGGAGGAGAGCCGACTCAGAAGCAGTCGATCGTGACTCCGAGGGACGGAGAAAGGGACTCCGTTGGGACCGTGATGTGAAATCCTCTCGGGTCTCACGTCATGGGTAAAGATAAATCCTGGTTTGTGGGTCTCTAGGATTTCGGGGAGAGGTTGTTGGTGTTGATTTTTATATTAAAAGCAAAGCAACACGAGGAGTAGGGAAAGAGCTGTAAAGGCATAGAAATATGCATGGAAGTAATGTACAGAAGTGTAAGGTATCAGAGGAATGATTAGGAAGGAAGGAAGGAAGGAAGAAAGGAAGGAAGGAAGGAAGGAAGGGAGAGGAAGGAAGAAAGGGAGAAAGGAAGGGAGGGAGGGGAAGAAAGAGAGGGAGGGAGGGAGGGGGAGAGAGGAAGAAAGGGAGGGAGGGAGGAAGAAAGGGAGAAAGGAAGGGAGAGAGTGGAAGAAAAAGAGGGAGGGAGGGAGGAAGGAAGAAAGAAAGGGGGAGGAAGAAAGAGAGGGAGGGAGGGAGGAAGGAAGGAAAGGAAGGAAGGAAGGAAAGGGAGGGAGGAAGAAAGGGAGAAAGGAAGGGAGAGAGAGAGGGAGGGAGGGAGGGAGGGAGGGAGGGAGGGAGGAAGGAAGGAAGGAAGGAAGGAAGGAAGGTAGGAAGGAAGGAAGGAAGGAAGGAAGGAAGGAAGGAAGGAAGGAAGGAAGGAAGGAAGGAAGTTATTGACTCATCCAAAGGATTGGAACTCCCATCCTGGAAATATTCTCTAATTATTTCAAGAGAAAAGTTGTCGACACGCTTGGCTATAAGAATCAAATGAACGAATGAATGAAAATACCACTGCAAAATAGTATCATTCATGATCATTTCAGAAGTGGATGTGGATTTGCAGGGAAGGAATCTCAATACCGTAGATTTCCTTGGGTAGAGGATTTTTTTCCCCCCTCCTTTCCTGAGCCCTGCTAACTAGATGCTGCTCCTAGCACAGATGGTGAGTTATGATTTATTAAACATGGCAGCACCAGGGTGCATTGTGTTGGCTTTTAAGACAACTTCTATCAGGGAAGACTGTCTGGGAAAGAAAAAGTAGTATCTGGTAGGTGTTTCGGAACCAGGGGAAGGAGCCCAGGCGTTCTCGAGAACCTGACCTGAATTTAATCAAACAACAGCAGCTCTCTTATGGAACTTCCAAGGATGGTGGTAGAATTCAGAATACTTGTAGTTGCAGAAGATAATCCTAGAGAAACCAAGATGCACACATTCACTTTTTAAGGACTCTAGTTTTGTGCAAGAATACAATCTGGGCTCTAAGGGAAGCAGTGGCTCAGTGGCTAAGACCCTGAGCTTCTCGATTGAAAGGTCAGCAGTTCAGTGGTTCAAATTCCTAATGCCGCGTAACGGGGTGAGCTCCCGTGACTTGTCCCAGCTTCTGCCAACCTAGCAGTTCGAAAGCACATAAAAAATGCAGGTAGAAAAATAGGGACCACCTTTGGTGGGAAGGGAACAGCATTCTGTGCGCCTTTGGCGTTGAGTCATGCCGGCCACATGACCATGGAGACGTCTTCGGACAGTGCTGGCTCTTCAGCTTTGAAACGGAGAGGAGCAACGCCCTCTAGAGTCGGGAACGACTAGCACATATGTATGAGAGGAACCTTTACCTTTACCTTTACCTTTACCTTCCAATCTGGGCTAAATTTACAATCTGGGTAAGCACAACATACACTCTTGGACAAAGCACAAAAAGAAACGAGATGAGAATAGCTGAGGTTCCTTGGATTTCAACCAAGATGGCAATAGATTTCCAGTTTTAATTATTTCTTGTGCATTACTCAGGAATGTGCTGCATATAGGACATATTTACTACATATATATATTTTAAGAATTAGAGTAGTGTGGTGGCGTAGAGGTTGGGGCTTTCACCTCGCAATCAGGAGGCTGTGAGTTCGATCCTAGACAGAGGCAGGTATTTCTCTCTCTGGGTGCACTGAGAATATATCTGCTGAACAAAACTCCACATTGGTGAAAGGAAGGGCATCCGGCCATTAAAACATTGTGCTAGCTTCATTCAGTTGCCCAGACTTCACCCCGCAAGGGATTATGCGGTTGTTAAATGGAGATGACGATGATATATATTTTAAGAATTAGAACTTGCCTTGGGATGGGATGGGCTGCTCAAACAGTGAAGATACTTTGCATTCCAATGGAGCAGGAAGACGTACCGTACATTATTATTATATATTTGCACCAAGGATGTGACTGTATGGTTGAGATAGAAGCCCCTAAAATTTTCCAAGCTCATTTTGAGATTTACCACTCCGCATGTTATCATCAATCAAAATAATTCCGAATTGCATATCTGTCTGCTTCTAGCTCCGGTGGCATTTCAGTGACCTTGTGAATGACTTCGATTCTACTCGGCAAATAAAGTGAGCAATTCCCAGACTTTGGAACAAACATATATTGTCTTTTTTTTTTTTTAAAGAAGCAAATCTTTAATCTCATTAATATTTTAAATGAGATGGAGCTAACGTCTTCGCTTTTGAAATTGCAACTCTTACCTCAACGAACTTTAGGAGAGATTTCTGACCATTGGCAGTTCCTCTGAAGCAGGTGTGAAATGTTCTTAAGTCTGCTACTAGTTCGCTTTGCATGCAGGCGCACTGCAGGCGCTACCACACAGTGCTGGAAAAGGAGGATTAAGAATCCTTTTCTAAGGTAAGAACAGCGAAGGGGGGGGAAACAGCTGTGCCGCGCAATTTAGATTCGCTGATCGTGCAGCACAGCTGATCATCGGAAATACCAGTTTGCCCAAACCGGTAGCATTTTTTTTACTACCAGTTCGCCCGAACTGATAGCTTTTATTCCTATCGGTTTGGGCGAACCGGTCTTAACCGGTAGCATTTCACCCCTGCTCTGAACTGAAGGACGACTATCAATACTTGATGTTGGAAGCAGTCAAGAAGGATTACTACTTCACTGTGTGTCTTCTCATATTTTCTAGGCCACGATGAAGTCATTGAAGCTGTCCTGTTTTTACATGCAATGCATGTAAACGGGCAGAGTTTTGATTGCATCATCGTAATTGTCATTTTGACTGTTTTTTGGTTTTTTGTTTTAATCATGCTCTCCAGAACCCTTTTGTGGGACTTATCTAAGAGGGCAAATTTCAAGTGCACACAATCTTACCTTCTATGCATTATGTAAGGCAAAGGTAAAGGTTCCCCTTGCACATATGTGCTAGTCGTTCCTGACTCTAGGGGGCGGTGCTCATCTCCATTTCAAAGCCAAAGAGCCAGCGCTGTCCGAAGATGTCTCCGTGGTCATGTGGCCGGCATGATTCAACGCCAAAGGTGCACGGAACGCTGTTCCCTTCCCACCAAAGGTGGTCCCTATTTTTCTACTTGCATTTTTTACTTGCTTTCGAACTGCTAGGTTGGCAGAAGCTGGGACAAGGAACGGGAGCTCACTCCATTACACAGCACTAGGGATTCGAACCGCTGAACTGCCGACCTTTCGATCGACAAGCTCAGTGTCTTAGCCACTGAACCACCACATCCCTTATGCATTATGTACCAGGTTTAATTTTTATTTATGTCATCCCATTGCACCATTATGTGTTGAGAGTCCAGGAGTAAATGGGGACCAGAAAATGCCATACGTCAAAAGCGTCCAACCTTGGCAACTTTAAGATTTGTGGACTTCAACTCTACAGTGTCTATGCTGGCTGGAGGAGGATTCTTTAAGTCCACGGGTCTTAAAATTGCCAAGGTCGGACACCCCTGTCTTACATCTTATTTGGGAGACAAAGGGAGAAATAATTTAAGGAGCTAGATTGGGCAAGCTTTCCACCGCAATTTCCAGGCACCGATTTCCATGTTTTCATCATCAACCCACATTTGATTCAGGCACATAAAAGAGCTGAGCCACTTTTAAAATTGCAGAGTTTTCTGTTTCTGTATCCTTGAAAAGAAATATGCTTTATTTGTCCCTGTGTGGCAAGAAAGGTCCTTGAACGCATGCCAACCTCGGCTAGTCTTATTTCTTAGTGGAGGTTCGCACAAACTGCCCAGTCCTACAATGCGGTGGCTCAGTGGATAAGATGCTGAGCTTGTCGATCGAAAGGTCGGCAGTTCAGCGGTTCGAATCCCTAGCGCCACGTAATGGGGTGAGCCCCAGTTCCTTGTCCCAGCTTCTGCCAACCTAGCAGTTCAAAAGCAAATAAAAAATGTCAATAAAAAAATAGGGAACACCTTTGGTGGGAGAGTAACAGCGTTCTGTGCGCCTTTGGCATTGAGTCACGCCGGCCACATGACTCCTTCTTGGGCTATTGGGTTTTTGATTTATTTCAGATGTTTTAGAGGACTTTACTTGATTTTGTATGCTACGGGGATACCACACGGTTCTAATAGTCTGTTGTTTGTTTCCAAGAGGGTTTTGATGTATTGTAGTATTTATTTATTTTTTTGTTTTTTCAAAGCTTAGGGTTGGTTGTGCTGCATCAGATTGATAAAGTTGATTGTGATAAAGTTGTGCGGGCATCCGTTTTGTTAGAGGATACGCAGGCAGTTGTGGCGTTCACAATTGCTGCAGTGCATTTGTACTCATCTGGATTATTGATTATTTTAATAACACCTTGGCATGTCAAATGTCCAGATGGTATTGCCTAGCTACTCATTTTTAGCTCCTTGCTCTCTCTCTCTCTATCACTCTCTCTGCCTTACTTCATCTGTTTTCCTCTATTTTCTGGTTCTATATACTGTAATTATTTCCCTGGCTTTCTCGGTGCTATTGTACTCTAAATTCCAAATTAATGGTCTAAAACACCTGGAGTGGCTAATTTGACAGCTGACACAGAAATGTTTTAAATAAATATATGTTGTCCGCTGCTGGAAAAAAAAAATTGCCACGGGGGAAAAAAAAAACCATATTCAAAAGACTTAGTGTGTGCAGAATATTCTGGGAAAATGTCCAGCTCGGTGACCATGGGAAGATGTAGCACAATACAGTTGGAAAGAAAGATGCTGTTTTTGGAAATTACGGTAGCCTCCAGCTGAATTTGGGAAAAAAAAAAGTTAAATTGGGTTAAGTCTGGGTATTAGTAGAATGAGAAATCATCAGCAAATCTCGGGGAAATTGCAGTGCTGTGTGGGAATTACTCAGGGGTGAAATCCAGCAGGTTCTGGAGAACTGGTAGCGGAAAATTTGAGCATTTTGGAGAACCGGCAAATACCACCTCTGGCTGGCCCCAGAGTGGGGTGGGAATGGAGATTTTGCAATATCCTTCCCCCAGGAGTGGGGAGGGAATGGGGATTTTGCAGTATCCTTCCCCTGCCACGCCCACCAAGCCAAGCCCACAGAACTGGTAGTAAAAAAAAAAAAATGGATTTCACCACTGGAATGACCTTACAATGAAGATTGCCACATTACATTACAAAATAAAAATATATATAAAAAAGCTGTTGAGACTTTGGAAAGAGTGCAGAGAAGAACAACTAAGACAGTGGTGAAATTCAATTTTTTTTTTACTATCAGTTCTGTGGGCGTGGCTTAGTGGATGTGGTGTGGCTACTCTGCCCTAATGACCGGCTGGGTGGGCTTGGCCATGGTGGGCGTGGCCAGGATGTGTGACAGGTGGCCTCCTTCACACAATTGTGAGCAAAAATGGGCCACCGGGGGGGGGGACGCGCAACCCCCCTATGCCCCATTTTGGGCCTAGTAGGCCTCCCTGCAGCCTCCTGGGACCAAAACAGGCCGCCGGAGAGGCATGTCACACCCCCGCACCCCATTTTGGGTCTAGTAAGCCTCCCTGCAGCCTCCTGGGAGCGAAGACGAGCTGCAAGGGGACACCTGGAAGGGGCGGGGAGGGGAGGGGGCAGAGCCAGCAATTTAACTACCGGTTCACCCAAACCGGCCTGTACCAACTGAATCCCATCACTGGGCAGAGATATCTTTCATGCATCAGTTGACCAGTCCGTGGTTCATCCTCCTGTCTGCCAAGGTCTTTCTCATATGCCATTAAAGAGGAAGAGTATATTATGAAATTTTAAACAAAATAATCTGAGAAGAAGGCAATGGAGGTGCCCAATTCCATAACAGTCGCTTAAAAAAATCCCAAATGGATAGTATCAAGAATTAAGATGGACTTGAGGGAGACATTTCTTTAATGTTAAAATTACATGTTTTCCTTGATCTTGTCAGTTCACTATAAACAGGGCTAAAAGCTGTTGTTCTTACCCTTAAAAAAAAAGAAAAAAAGACACCAGTCATGACTCTATAGATTTCAAAGCTATGTTTGCAAAAAGTGCTATATTTGTCTTTTTTTTCCCCCCTTTCCCCTATTCCTCTTTCTTTCTCTCTCTCTCATTTTTGGCAGTTCAATTAGCTCTTCAGAATCGCCGGTCTTGGGTCGATACACTAGATGATTAAATTATGATCCCGATAATGAGATTTGACATGATTAATGTCAATTACCTGAGTCACCTTTAAGCAGGTTAATTGGCAACACTGATTAATGAGCGCCTTACAGATTGAGACTCCCGGAGATTAAACAAACAACGGTGTCGCTAAATGAGGAAAAAGGGAAAGGGAAATTGAAATCTGGGTCCTGTCTAATGAACCGTTTGATGGGAGAAGCCTTGATAGGTTCTGCGTTAAGACTCACTTATGCATTTATGATGGGTGGGGGGTGGGGGAGAGAACCATTCTTTATCCGGTGGATCAAAGAGAGTGGAGTGAAGTAAAGTAAATAATGAAATACTTGCTTTGTTAAATGGGAGTTGACAATCTGATGTCCTGAAAGATGGAACTCTCAGCTTGAATTTTACTCAACGTTTAGACTCCCTTTGCAGCAGGGGTGGGTTCTAAATTTTTTTACTACCAATTCTGTGGGCATGGCTTATTTTGTGGGTGTGGCTTGATGGTCATGTGACAATTATTTAGGATTTAGCAGAGGTACTGGTCTACCAGGCTTTTAACTGCTTGCAGAGCTGTACCGGTCTACCCATTTATTTTTGCAGGCACTGGTCTACCCATTTATTTTTGCAGGCATTGTTGTATCCATTTATTTTTGCAAGCACTGGTCTACCCATTTATTTTTGCAGGCACTGGTCTACCCATTTATTTTTGCAGGCACTGGTCTACCCATTTATTTTTGCAGGCACTGGTCTACCCATTTATTTTTTGCAGGTACTGATCTACTCATGTATTTTTGCAGGCACCGGTCTACTCATTTGTTTTCTTTTAACACTGATCAGCTGTAGGGCGGCCCTTTGAAGCCCTGCGGCAAGAGTTTAAACAGTTTTTTTTTCCTCTAGCCATCAGCTGGGACTCAGGAGGCAGCAATAGATTGGGGATGGGGCCAAATAAAAGGTAAGAATAACGCGGAGGGTGGGTGGGTGGGGCACGGGGGGCGCAGGGGGGCGGGGGGTGGCAGAACCGGTTCGGTGACATCATATTGTCACCGCTACCGGCTCGGGAGAACCGGGCCAAACCAGGAGGAACCCACCACTGCTTTGCAGATATAACACACTGGAATGTAGCATCTGCTTCTCTCCAGCCGGCACCATGCTTATTGAAACATATAATGACAGAATACCAGAGTTGGAAGTCCCAAAATTGTTTTCCTTCAAGAGGCAACTGGACTTTCTGGTTTTCCTTTGAAGACGTTTCGCTTCTCATCCAAGAAGCTTCTTCAGCTCTCTTCTTCTTCAGGTCTGAAGAAGCTTCTTGGATGTGAAGCGAAACGTTTTCAAAGGAAAACCAGAAAGTCCAGTTGCCTCTTGAAAAAAAAAAAAGGTTGTCACCTTTGGGACAACCAGGACCTGGATGACTGAGAATCTCCATAGACACTAAAGTTGGAAGGGACCTTGGAGGTCTTCTAGTCCAACCCCCTGCTCGAACAGGAGACCCTATACCCGTGATGGTGAACCTGCGGCACGCGTGCCGCAGGTGGCACGCAGAGTCATATCTGTGGGCACACGAGCTTTGCCCTAGCTCAGCTCCAGCAGGCATGTGTGCGCTGGCCAGCTGATTTTCAGGCCTTCCGGTCCCACCGGAAGTCGGGAAATGGGCTGTTTCCGGCCTCTGGAGGGCCTTCAGGAGAGTGGGGAGGGCCGTTTTCGCCCTCCCCAGGCTCCAAGAAAGCTTCTGGAGCCTGGGGAGGGTGAAAAACAGGCCTACTGGGTAACCTTTTTGCCATCGCGTGCCAAAAGTGGGGGGAGCACAGGAGGGGATCATGCATGCATGCTTGGTGGCGCAGTGGTGAATTATGAGTGTGGGCATGCGCACGGACGACCCCCCCCCCTGCGCTCCCCCCCCGTTTTTGGCACGCAACGGCAAAAAGGTTAGCCATCACTGCCCTATACTATTTCAGATAAATGGTTGTCCAATCTTTTCTTAAAAACTTCCAGTGTTGGAGCATTCACAACTTCTGGAGGCAAGTTGTTCCACTGGTTAATTGTTCTCACGGTCAGGAAATTTCTCCTTAGTTCTAAGTTGCTTCTCTCCCTGATTAGTTTCCACCCATTGCTTCTTGTCCTGCCCTCAGGTGCTTTGGAGAATAGCTTGACTCCCTCTTCTTTGGGGCAGCCCCTGAGATATTGGAAGACTGCTATCATGTTACCCCTATCATTGTGTCCTATTTGATATCTACACATTTTAGGACAGCCTCCATCAACGTCCTACTCTCAATCAGATTTACTACCTAGTGGAGATATCATTTGCAAGCCCAACCCATTTAGTAGATTTATGTTTTTACATACCACTTCCACACCAAATAAAACAAATTATGGCTTAGTGCCAAGTGTGTACTCAGCTACACAATCTTTCAAGGCAAACAAAGGATAAGGATTAATTCTTTCTTGTGACATGACAGGCGTATCCCCCTCTTCCATATCCTTGAACTGATGAGGAAGGGAGAAGGGAATACCAGGGTTTTGAGTTATCCTCTCTCTAATTAAACCAATAATTCCAGATCGTACAATAGTTTACTTCGCCCTTTAAAATATTGGAATAAATCACTTGGCTGTATATTTGACACCGGAAAGCTGCAGAATACTTAACACAAAGGAGAAAAAAAAGAAGAGGATTTTATCTGGAAGACACCTAAGCTCTTGAATTTTTTTTTTTCCCCCACGTCAATCAAACCTATTTTTAACCGGGAAAAAAAAATGTATAATAAAATAAGGCTGCCTGGGAATTCTGAGAGTTGTAATCTAGTCCATTTGGAAGATGTCAGTTTGGAGGAAAGGAAATCTGTCCTATTTAAAAGAAGAAGAAGAAGATGCCGAGGGATTTGTGCTGGTCTCAGCTGTCAAGAAGGAAGGAAGGGAGAATGAGCAACCTGTCTGGTTAAATAAAGCTGCCACCCACAAAGAATAACAAGTAGAAATGTGCATGCCTCCAAAATCATCAGGAAGGGGGGCAGATCGTTCTCTCAGCTCCGTACTTTTCAAAAAGTGAGATTGCGATGGGATTTTAAAGTGCTGAAGAGTCGTCATGACGTAGGATGGGAGGTCCATCTCTACCAGGGGTGGGAGTCAAAAGTTTTAGCAACCAGTTCTCTGCCTGGGTGCTGGGTGGGCTGTGGCCATGGTGGGCGTGGCCTACTTGCCTCCCGCACCATGAAAGGTGGGGGGGGCATTTTCACATTCCCCAAGCTCCAGAGGTTTTCCTCGAGCCTCCGGGAAGGCGAAAACAGCCTCCCCCGGGCTCCAGAGGCCCTCCGGAGGCCCATTTCCAGACTTCAAGGAGGCCCGTTCTTCACCCTCCCAGAGCCTCTGTGTGGGCCCTGCACTTACCTGGCATCCAAAATGGGCCATGTGGAGACTCCTGGGAGGGGAGGGGTGCGGTGGGCTGGGCCAGCCAGTCTTTGCAACTAACGGTTCGGCGAACCAGATGTGAAATTAGCATCCGGTTAGCCTGAACCAGTCCGAACTGGCTGAATCCCATCCCTGCATCTCTTCCTGTGTCACTTCTCTGCTGGATTCATCAACCTTTTTCAAATTCCTACCCCCAATGTCTTTTCCCTTACTGCAGTGGCAAGCAAGGGAACAAATCAAGAGGCAGACAGAATGCCAAATAACTACTTCCTGGGCAACATGAGCTATTTGTCTTTTGGTCCATGGGCTTAGGTACCCTGAGTCTATCTGAGGAGATTGGTAGACCTTTTGCAGATGGTCCATTGGGATGTCTCCTGAGATGTGGCTTACACTGAAAGGCCCCGTGTCCTGAGTGGACCTTTGCTCATATGGTAAAGGATTGTGAAGGGAGGGAGGGAAGAAAAGAAGGAAAGAAAGGAAAGGAAAGGAAAGGAAAGGAAAGGAAAGGAAAGGAAAGGAAAGGAAGGAAGGAAGGAAGGAAGGAAGGAAGGAAGGAAGGAAGGAAGGAAGGAAGGAAGGAAGGAAGGAAGTCAGCAAGAAGAATGTTGGGACAAAGATGACAATTGGGTCAACCATGTCAACATTCCATGAAAGCAAGAGATTGCTGGCTTCAGAAGATGCCAATAAGCTTCCTTCCTTCTTACAATCCATTTCAATTTTGTAAACTTATCTTTATAACTATAACAGTATCCAAATTATATACTCCTTTAAAAGTACAATGGAAACAATCTGATGAATTGGGGAAGGAAGGAAGGAAGGAAGGAAGGAAGGAAGGAAGGAAGGAAGGAAGGAAGGAAGGAAGGAAGTTCTAGCACATTATTTGATGGGAATAAATATCAAGATTATTAGAAGTAAAAGGGGGGAATGTAAAATTGACTTCCTTTTTATTCTTTCCTTCCTTCCTCTCTCCCTCCCTCCCTCCTTCCCTCCCTCCCTCCCTCCCTCCCTCCCTTCCTTCCCCAGTTCATCAGATTGTTTTCATTGTACTTTTAAAGGAGTATATAATTTGGTTCCTCTTATAGTTATAAAGATAGTTCACAAAATTGAAATGGATTGTAATAGCCAGGAACAAAGATTAAGCAAGTTGAGTCATAAGCACTGGAGTTCATGGAAAGTTGCTCTAATATGGGATAGTGCTGAATTCTTGTCCACATTTTTTAAAAAGTCAAGAGGAAATCATTTGTTTCCTTTCTAATCTCAGCTAGTTTTCTGCATTCATTAGGCCCATATAAATAAAATATCCAATTCCATGCTTATGACAATGGAAATGAGAAATCACATTCTTTTTTTTCCAGCCAATGTCTAAATTAAGATTTTTTGAAGAACCCTCTATCTGTTAATTACATAATTTTATAAAGCTTCCTGTTCAGCTTGGGTTTCTATGGTAATAAATGGGAGCTTGGAACATTCTCTGATTCATCTTAATTGCCAATGAGCGTAAGCATCAGAAATCAGAATCCAAAATATTTCTCCATTTCAAAGTGGCCCTTTGAAGCAAACTATGACTGTTCTCGGATGAAAAGTCATTTGATAAGACTTTATGGAACAAGAGTAGGAGGGTTGCTTGGAAAGAAATATTAAAGCCAAGTATTATTTCAAGTGAAACCATACAACTTCTCTTTGGTACATCTGTGTTATCATCAGAGTTTTCTTAAGTAAGTCTTAACATATCCTTACATATTAGAAAGGTTGCCATGTTAATCCTTTATCTATTCTCTCTCTCTCTCTCTCTCTCTCCCTCCCTCTCTCTCTCTCCCTCTCCCTCCCTCCTCCCTCTCCCTCTCCTTCTCTTTCTCTTTCTTTCTCTTTCTCTCTCCGTCTCCGTCTCCTTCTCCCTCTTCCTCTCCTTCTTTCTTTCTCTATCTCTCTCCCATTACTCTCTCCCTCTCTTTCTCTTTCTCTCTCCCCCACTCTCTTTCTCTCTCTCTTTCTTTCTTTCTTTCTTTCTTTCCTTCTTTCTTTCTTCCTTCCTTCCTTCCTTTCTCTCTCTCTCTCCCTCTCCCTCTCCTTCTCTTTCTCTCTCTTTCTCTTTCTCTCTCCGTCTCCATCTCCTTCCCCTTCTCCCTCTCCTTCTCTTTCTTTCTCTATCTCTCTCCCACTACTCTCTCCCTCTCTTTCTCTTTCTCTCTCCCCCACTCACACACTTTCTTTCTTTCTTTCTTTCTTTCTTTCTTTCTTTCTTTCTTTCTTTCTTTCTTTCTTTCTTTCTTTCCTTCTTCCTTCCTTCCTTTCTTCCTTCCTTTCTCTCTCTCTCTCCCTCTCCCTCTCCTTCTCTTTCTCTCTCTTTCTCTTTCTCTCTCCGTCTCCATCTCCTTCCCCTTCTCCCTCTCCTTCTCTTTCTTTCTCTATCTTTCTCCCACTACTCTCTCCCTCTCTTTCTCTCTCCCCCACTCACACACTTTCTTTCTTTCTTTCTTTCTTTCTTCCTTCCTTCCTTCCTTCCGTCCTTCCTTCCTTCCTTCCTTCCTTCCTTCCTTTCTCTCTCTCTCTCTTTCTCTCTCTCCCCCTCTCTTTCTCTTTCTCTCTCCTTCTCTTTCTCTTTCTCTCTCTCTTCTCTCTCTCATCTATCTTGAGAAACAAGGTACTACCTTGAGGAACACATTAGTATAGGATTCCTTCTTGTGAAAAAAAATGCATGGTGCTTGAACACCTGAATAATAATTCAAGATTATTGACTTGATATTCAACTGTACTTCTCTCAGACAACTTCTTGAACCCAGGTTTTAGAATTCCCATGGTCATAAGGGAGACACACATGGATTGTATAGTCCATGTTATATTTTCACTTAGAGAGGAAGAAGCATGAACTGATAAGGTCTACTATCAGGATCCGGGAGAGTTCATATTTTGGCCTCCTGAAGCCCCACCTCGAATGTCCCATTTTGTGAAAAACAGGCAATTTTTCGCAAAGACAGGGTGCACAGAGGCTTTGGGAGGCCTGTAGAGTGCTCCTGTGGGCTGGGGAGAGTAAAAATGCCCCCATTTTTGCAAAAAAAGGGTGAAAAATGGGCCCGTTTTTCACAAAAAATGGGGCGCGCAGAGCAGGGGTGAAATCCAGCAGGTTCCGACAGGTTCTGGAGAACCAGTAGCAGAATTTTTGTGTAGTTCAGAGAACCAGCAAATGCCACCTCTTCCTGGCCCCAGAGTGGGGTGGGAATGGAGATTTTGCAATATCCTTCCCCCAGGAATGGGGAGGGAATGGGGATTTTGCAGTATCCTTCCCCTGCCATGCCCACCAAGCCACACCACGCTCACCAAACCACGCCCACAGAACCAGTAGGGGAAAAAATTGGATTTCACCACTGGGGCAGAGGGTTTGAGAGGCCTTCAGAGTGCTCCTGGTGGCCAGGGAGGGCAAAAACTTTTTTTCTTGCTTATCTCTTTGAAATCTTGGTGTGTCTTATACACTGGTGCATCTTATAGTCTGAAAAATACGGTATTTACTTTGAGAATCCACCTTGAAATGAGGATTTTTTTCTTCCTTTTTTTTTTTTAAACTCCTGAAGAACATCTTAGGATAGTCAACCGTTCAAGGTGCTTCTTCGGATCCATCATCATTTCCCGAATTGCAGATGTCAACTGACGTGCCTTTGTTGCACGGCATTTCATCTTAATTAAAATTTTAGCTAGAAGATTGCATGCGGGTGCTAAGGAATAAGAAGGGATTGGCAGGAGTCAGCCAGCAAGCGAACCAACAAAGCAAAGTCAGCCAAAGATCAGTGGCCCAGTAATTTGGACCTTTAATGTAAGTAAAGGGAACATCAATTCTCTTCACCATTTTCCAAAGCTAACTGTTGCTTCACAAAATTTGAAATTAACCCTGCGATTCAACCCGCTCTCCTTCTCTCCTCTAACGGTGCTATTTTAATGATGAACTGTAGGATCAGATGCTCATGATGCATCATTGGCTATATCAAAAATTGTATTCCATGAGGAAGGGAAGGGAAGAATAGGCAGAAAGGAAGGGAAGGGAAGGAAGAAAGGGAAGGAAGGGATGGGAAGAAAAGAGTGGGCAGAAAAGAATGAAAGGGTAGGGAAGGGAAGGGTAGAAAGAAAGGGAAGGGAAGAAAAGAGTAGGAAGAAAGCAAGGGAAGGGAAGGGTAGAAAGAAAGGGAAGGGAGGTGAAGAAAAGAGTAGGCAGAAAGGAAGGGAAGGGAAGGGTAGGGAAAGGTAGAAAAAAGGGAAGGGAAGGAAAGGGTAGGAAGAAAGGAAGGGAAGGGAAGGGTAGAAAGAAAGGGAAGGGAGTTGAAGAAAAGAGTAGGTAGAAAAGAAGGGAAGGGTAGGGAAGGATAGAAAGGAAGGGAAGGGAAGAAAAGAGTAGGAAGAAAGCAAGGGAAGGGAAGGGTAGGAAGAAAGGGAAGCGAGGAAAAAAGTAGGAAGAAAGCAAGGGAAGGGTAGGAAGAAAGAAAGGGAAGAGTAGGGAAGGGTAGAAAGAAAGGGAAGGGGGAGAAAAGAGCAGGCAGAAAGGAAGGGAAGGGAAGGGAAGAAAATTGTAGGAAGAAAGGAAGGGATCTGCATCTCATTTGCAGTTCTAGCCTTGATCAGCATATTTGCACATAGAAACTATCACTTGATGATGCAGCCACTATAGAGAACCAATTGATCTCTTTAGGGAGATCAACTGCTCTTTAGGGAGGGAGGAAAGAAGGAAGATGAGAGAAGCTAAGGAGGGAAGGGAGGGAGGGAGGGAGGGAGGAAAAGGAAGGAAGGAAGGAAGGAAAAGGAGGGAAGGAAGGAAGGAAGGAAGGAAGGAAGGAAGGAAGGAAGGAAGGAAGGAAGGAAGGAAGGAAGAGCACCCTTATGGCTAATGCTTCTTTGTTGGCATACAATGACCTAGAAAATCATAATGGAAGATAAGCAGATGAATAAATTCTTATTGACATGTCCCCCCCCCTCCCTATAAGGTCCTGTAGTAATGTTGCTTTGAATGAATTTAGGGACAGTTAATATTTAGACATTTCTTTTCAAAATTTATGACACACTCTAATCAACCAGGACACTAGCTGGGAGTCATAAAACAGAGCAAAACATATACATAATTAAAAACCCCAATAAACATAAATCTCACAGTCACCCCATAACTTAAAGTACTCCGAGAGTAAAATTACAAAGGGAACAGAACTTTTTTTTTTTTGGCTAATTTATAAAATGCCAGTAAGATAGAAAGCCAGATATTGGGGAGGTCAGTGGAAAAAGAGTTTTTCCCCAAATCTCAAAGGTCCTTTTTTTTCAAGAAGCAACTAAACTTTCTTTGTATTTCCTTGAAAATGTTTCACTTCCCATCCAAGAAACATCTTCAGTTCTAACTGAATGGTGGAGAGTGGAAGTCCTCTGGTTGTTAGCACTCTTCCTGAGAGTTTTTTGAAATGAAATTGTCTTCAAGGAATAACAAGGAAAGTCCAGTTGCCTCTTGAAAACAACCATGGGACAACCATGGATGACTGAGAATCTCCATAGACATTTTCCCTAAATCATGTCCCATGGACTCTCAAGAAAGATGGATCTGCAACATGTTTTCTTTTGACCCTTAAACCAGGTGATCAGATACAGACCTTGCCAAGTCTTTCTTGATATATCTCCATGCTTCACAGTTCTACAGAGGAATGATTGAGTCTGTCATCTGCACCTCTATAACTGTCTAGTTTGGTTCTGCAACCCAACAAGACAGACAGAGACGTCAGAGGATAATTAGAACTGCAGAAAAAACAACGGCTACCAACCTGCCTTCCATTGAGGACCTGTCTACTGCACGAGTCAAAAAGAGGGCTGTGAAAATATCTACAGACTCCTCGCATCCTGGACATCAACTGTTTCAACTCCTACCCTCAAAACGACGCTATAGAGCACTGCACACCAGAACAGCTAGACACAAGGACAGTTTTTTCCCGAATGCCATCACTCTGCTAAACAAATAATTCCCTCAACACTATCAAACTATTCACTAAGTCTGCATTACTATTAATCTACTCATCCTTCCTATCACTCATCTCCTCCCATTTATGACTGTATGATTGTAACTTTGTTGCTTTGTACCCTTATGATTTATATTGATTGTTTCCTAGTATGATTTGATTGCTTATTTGTACCCTATGACTATCATTAAGTGTTGTACCTTATGATTCTCGACGAATGTATCTTGTCTTTTTATGTACACTGAGAGCGTATGCACCAAAGACAAATTCCTTGTGTGTCCAATCACACTTGGCCAATAAAGAATTCTATCTATCTATCTATCTATCTATCTATCTATCTATCTATCTATCTATCTATCTATCTATCGTCTATCTGTGTATCTATCATGTGTCTGTCTGTCTGTCTATCATCTATCTATCTATCATCTATCTGTATATCTATCATCTCTATATCTATCTATCTATCTGTCTGTCTGTCTATCTATCTATCTATCTATCTATCTATCATCTCTCTCTCATCTATCTATCATCTATCTTTCATCTATCTGTGTATCTATCATATGTCTGTCTGTCTGTCTATCTATCTATCATTTATTTTTCATCTATGTGTATATCTATCATATGTCTGTCTGTCTATCTATCTATCATGTATCTGATTTATAAATCATCTAAATTATGAGTAACTCTAAGGCAGCATACAGATGTGAAAATCAATATATAAGAAACCAATCAGAAAGATATCAATAAGAAGATATACACCACGTTATGGAAACAAATACAGATTTATTTCTGGCTCCACCAATTTCTGTGAGCATAAGCTGTAGCGCATCCCTGTGTCATTTGGATTGTAAAAAAATCACTGCACCACCAACCTAGTATTTCTTTACTTTTTCTTAACTTTCCAAAAAGACCCCCGACGACAAGTGTTTAAAAAGAATCCTAATCTCACCGGGGCTAAAGTAGAGCAGACAGCTTGGGAAACAAACAACGCCAAAAGACGATGGTTGAAAAGGCTAGGGGCAGAGAGAAAATTGAAAAATCATTAAGAGCAGTAATGAGATTTTGAATTTCTATGGGTATTTTAGCCTCTTTCAAGATATAAACTTTAATGAGCTGGCAATGTTGTTTGCGTTAACTTTTACACATACCTCCAGTATGTATCTTACCTTGGAAACAAAACGAACTCCTCCGGGGAAACCACGACTTGATTATCACTTCCTATTTTCTTTATTAACAAATTAATTCCATACGTACAGATCAAGGGAAATGTGTGTTCAGCGAATGCCAGCAATGGTGTGTATATTATGTTCCTTTCCGACTTAAAGAGAGTAAAGGAGTCATTCCATTCAAAATGGCATCCATTCCTAACTCTCTAAAACAGTGTTTCTCAACCTTGGAAGCTTGAAGATGGGTGGACTTCAACTCCCAGATTCTGGGAGTTGAAGTCCACCCATCTTCAAGCTACCAAGGTTGAGAAACACTGCTCTAAAAGAACCCCATGAGCTTGGATCACATGTATTTTCTCAGTCTACCGGGATGGTTTCTAAAAATTGGGGTAGTGTGAAATGGGGTAATTTTGGAGAAACTGGCAACAATAAAAGGGGTATTCTCTAATCCCCCTCTTTCTAGATAATATAGATTAGCTTCCTTTCCTTTCTTTTCCTTTCTTCCTTTCCTTTCCTTTCCTTTCCTTTCCATTTTCTCTTCCCTTCCCTTCCCTCCTCTCCTCTCTCTCTCCTCCCCCCTTCCCCCATTCCCTTCCCTTGAATATTTTCATTGTTGGCCTCATCTCTTAGAACTGGTTGGAGATACAAGTTAGAGATTTGATTGGAAGGATACTCAATTGACTCTCCAAACTGAATGTCATTTCCAGATCAGATTGCCAAATTCAATAGGACCAGTTTCTCTGGCAACAACATCACGGTTCCAGATTAAATTCCAGATTTGAATTAGATCCGATCGGCGGTCCAAATCTAACAGCCAAATGTAAGATGACTCATATTATCTATATGCAGTTTGGAAGAAGTTCATTATTACATTTCTTGCACTGCATACGTTGTCAGTCTTTCTGAAGATGCATACGTGCAATGATCTAGATTCAATAAACCTGCTGGCAACTTTTTCAAGAAGCTGCATCTTTGGGGTGGAGTTACGGATTTCTGGATGTTCCCTTACAATCATCTGAAGAGGTCATTCAAGTAAGAATGACTGTTCCAGGCAGTGATGATAATGTTCCAGGTAGTAATTTTTTTTTACTACCAGTTCTGTGGGTGTGGCTTTGTGGGCATGGTGTGGCTTGGTGGGCGTGGCAGGGGAAGGATACTGCAAAATCCCCATTCCCATCCCACTCCTGGGAGAAGGATATTGTAAAATCTCCATTCCCACCTCACTCTGGGGCCAGCCAGAGGTGGTATTTGCTGGTTCTCCGAACTACTCAAAATTTCCGCTACCGGTTCTCCGGAACCTGTCAGGACCTGCTGGATTTCACCCCTGGTTCCAGGGTTATCTACCAAATTTATTGGAGAAGAAAGAATGATGTGACATGGTTTCTAGAACTTTTGGACGTCCATCGTCATCGCCCCATACCAGCATAGACAATAGCAAGAGATGTTAGAAGTTGCAATCTAAAAGATTTGACGTTCTCCAAACTCCTTCCTTCTATTTTGCTTTGTCTCTGTGTGTTTATATTTATAATTACATGTCACAATAAATGAATATTTCATACCTGTCTCTTATTTTCGTCTCTAGGGCACTCAAGTGCATAACTTGAAGTTATGGGAAAATTTCTCACTGAGGGACTGATTAGACTCATACCGTTTGGTTCAACTTGCAGCATGTACTTTATCTCATTGGCTTTCAAACTGCGTCCTGCAGAAGGGTTGGCTAACTGTTAAAAAAGCCTGCATTATTATTCTAACTGAGTTCCCTTGAATGGGGATCTTAGATCTGCCAGCATTCTGTCACTCCATTAAGGGGGAATGCTGTGAAGGCAATAGGCATCTATCAAGGATGCAAAGGATGCTTTCTGCAAATCATTAGAAAAGAGAGCCTGGACCAATGAGATACAGTTGGGGAGCCATTGATCTCTAGAAACAAGAAGATGTGTCAAGGCAGAGGTGCTTAAAGTAAGAAAGCATCTGGGCAAATTATTCTGAAACATGGTGATAGCTGGCAGGGCAGAAGGAAAAAGGTTTGCCGATGCCATTCCCCGCAGAGTTCAACTTTTGCTCTAAGAAAAGAAGTTGAACAAGCTCCTTTTATTAATCCTGTAATTCCTTAATTCGGGATAGAGTTGGGGTATTTGGATGGAGCTGAGCATTTACTGGCCGGAAGCCCTTCCTGACGCCATTCGGGGTTCACAGCAGATAGTTTTTCTTTGCAACCTAGGAGAGAAACGTCTGCCACTACCTAGGATTGAACTCTCAACCTTCTGAGTGGGAGGCAAGGGTCTTCACAACTAGGCCACCACGCCTGCTCAGAAGTTGAACAAACAATGATCAGATAAAAGGCAGCTGAGCCCACAGAAGGAGTGGGGCATGCAAAAATCTCAGAAGAGACCTTTCCTAGTTTCTTGGACTGTATAGACAAGGTGGGATGGGGGGAGAAATGGATGGGCTTTCAGATTTGCAAGATTCTGGTAACGCAACCTGACAATAAACCCAAGGCTAATACTTTCAGGGTGTGCTTCTTGTCTGGATTACCTCACAAGACCTTGGTAGTACATTGGTCTAAGGCACCCTGTTATTAAGCTGGTTATTAAGACCAGCTGCCTGCAATTACTGCAGGTTCGAATCTCGCCAGGCTCAAGGTTGACTCAGCCTTTCATCCTTTCTAAGGTAGGTAAATTGAGGACCCAGTTTGTGGGGGCAATAAGCTGACTTTGTATAAATATATAAAAGGATGAAGGCTATTGCTGAGCACATTGTAAACCGCCCTGAGTTTCCGGAGAAGGGCGGCATATAAATCAAATAAAAAAAATAAAAAATAAAAATAAAAATAAAAAAGACCTTCCTTTTCTTACAGCTATCAGTTTTAGTATCATCTTGCATAATAAAGAGACCAAAGGGAGATGTGTGGCTTCTCCTGAATCATGAAACGGTGGCCTTGTCATCTCAGCATCCCTGCCAGCTTTTAATACCGACTTTGTCCAAGTTTCCAAATAGAATCTTCTCTCTTATTTTTTTTACCCTCTATTTAGGGTAGAATGGCCCAACAAATCAGCCCTTCACCTGCAATTAAAAGCACCGATCTTGAAAGAAGTAATACATCTTTCCATTTTTTCCCCATTGTAGTTATTTTGTTGTCTTTTGCAGCCTCTCATTTATCTCCTCTTACCACCCAACTGGCAGCTCCAGAGGTGAATTATGCTTTCTCTGAAATCTATAGAAGGTCCGAATGTTGCTTTGTTTTCTATTCCTAAAATAAAGAGAGAGAGTTGGAACCATAATTTTAGTTTTAAGCTATAATAACTTCAGAGCAAAATGAAATATCATGTTTCCCTCACGCCACGTTCTCAATTCTTTTTTTTTTTTTTTAATTCTTTTGGTAAAGAAGTAATTCACAGCTTGTATTTCCATTTTCATCACACAGGGGTTTCAGAATTGATAAATATGGTCATTAAAAATTCTGTTTATCCGTGTTAGCAGTCATTCATGTAATGCGTTAAGGAGAATATTCTTCTGCAGTACCATCCCTTTCCCCTTATTTCCCACCCCTTTTCTTTTCTTTTGCCAAATAACCGTGGAAGGAATCATGGCCTTGAGGAATTCTCAGCCCTCCCAGGTAAATCAGACAAGAAACCAGATGGCCACTGGAGCTCCTTCTACTTTATGGCTAAGGCTACGATTACAGAATCTTGCAAGTCTGAAAGTGCAATTCTCCCACTCTCTTTTTTACAGCCTGATCAATTAGATGGCAATTTCTTTGTCTATTAAAGAAACTGGGGGCTCCTGCCTCTCTTCTCTGATTGTTCCCTAGGCAGCGTTTCTTCCCCTCGTCTCTCAAGGACATTGTCATATACCATTATAGGAATAGACACTCATACCCCAATATGTATGAAGTTATTTTCTGGATAGGAGTGATAAATAACATCTTAACTTCCCCCTTCCTTCCTTCCTTCCTTCCTTCCTTCCTTCCTTCCTTCCTTCCTTCCTTCCTTCCTTCCTCCCTCCCTCCCTCCCTCCCTCCCTCCCTCCCTTTCTTCCTCTCTCCCCCTTCTTTCCTTCCTTCCTTCCTTCCTCCCTTCTCTCATCCTCCTCACTCTTTCCCTTCCTTCCTTTCTTCCTTCTTTCCTTCCTTCATTCCTCCCTCCCTCCCTCCCTTCTCTTGTCCCCCTTCCTTCCTTCTTTCTTTCCTTCTTCCCTCCCTCCCTTCTCTCATCTTCCTTCCTTCCTTCCTTCCTTCCTTCCTTCCTTCCTTCCTTCCTTCCTTCCTTCCTTCCTTCCTTCTTGACTCACGTATACTGCACGAGTCAAAAAGAGGACTGTGAAAGTATTTACAGACCCCTCACATCCTGGACATAAACTGTTTCAATTCCTACCCTCAAAATGACACCATAGAGCACTGCACACCAGAACAACTAGACACAAGGACAGTTTTTTCCCAAACGCCATCACTCTGCTAAACAATAATTCTCTCAACACTAGTTACTAAGTCAAACTAGTTACTAAGTCTGCATTACTATTAATCTTTTCATCGTTCCTATCACCCATCTCCTCCCACTTATGACTGTATGACTGTAACCTTGTTGCTGGTATCCTTACAGTTTATATTGACCATTTCCTAATATGATTTGGTTGCTTATTTGTTCCCTATGATAATCATTAAGTGTTGTACCTTATGATTCTTGATGAATGTATCTTTTCTTTTATGTACACTGAGAGCATATGAACCAAAGACAAATTCCTTGTGTGTCCAATCACACTTGGCCAATAAAGAATTATATTTTCTTCCTTCTTTTCTCCCTCCCTCCCTTCTCTCATCTTCCTTCCTCCCTCCCTCCCATCCCGCTTCCTCCCTTCCTTCCCCCTCCCTCCCTCCCTTCCTTTCTTCCTCCCTTCTCTCATCTTCCACCCCCTCTCCCTTCCTTCTCTCTCCCCCGTCCTGTTGTTTAGCCCTTTTCCTGAAGTGAACAACTTGAACTTGCCTAGAGTTGGTGACACTCATATAAGTAGAAATAAATCAAAGTCAAATGTGAAGCTCATTTGGGATATTGGAACGTTTCTTCACTGGCTTATAATGAGCAGCTCCACTTTCCCTAAGCTTTTCATGAAGCTCTGATTCCTAGACTGTAAATCCTTCCTGAATCAAAGTGATTTTTGCCGCTGCCCAGCTATATTTTCTGCTTCTGCTTCCAAGACATTCCTTGCCTTCCTCCTTCTCCAGTTGCATTCACCTCTCCGTTCTCCTAGCAGGCCATTCATAAAGACCGATTCATGTCCTCCAAAGCCTTTTTATAAGATCGTTCCACTTTCTACAGTATATATTTTGCTGATAAAGAAATAAAGCAAAATCTAAATTTGGTATAAAATGGTTTGTCGTAAATGCAACTGCTTGAGGGCTGAAAGGCAAAAGGGAAGCAGTATGCTCCCTCCCACATATTGGGGTAGACCAGGTGCTTCAATAGAAGTTTTTTTTTTAAATGTTGGAAATATTGGAACACTGCGATCATGTCACCCTTAGTCTTTCTTTACACTAGAGTAGACCTACCCAATTCCTGCAACCATTCTTCATAGCTTTTAGCCTCCAGCTCTCTAATCATCCTTGTTGTTCTTTTCTGCAACTCCGTCCAGAGTCCCAACATCTTTTTTTATAGTGTGGTGTCCAAAACTGGATGTTACAAGAGGCACTTAAAGAGGCACACATCTTTAAAATGTAGAATAAGTTCTCCCAATTTTTGTTTAAAAAAAATTAAATTGGGAAGACCTGAAAACTATTGCTCCTTAACAAAACACAAGAAAAACCTAGGAAATCTGTATGTATTCCTGATGCATATATCATCGTCCTACCCTGTCTGTACTACCGTGTCATCCTTTACGGTCCTTCTAGGAATGGGGTGAAGTCCAGGGTAGATACTTTGAGGTTGAAGCTGTGGGGGTTTGAGGCTGTAACAATGGAGTCAGGTAGTGCATTCTAGTGTTGTGGCCCGCCAACAGCCTGCGCGGATTGTGGCTGATCCCGACGATGAGGAGGCTGGTGTGGTGTCGCGCCAGCAGCCTGCGCAGCCGGCACTCGTGTCAGACAGTGAGGAGGCTGAAGAGGATGTGGTGCCAGAGGCAGAGACTCAGCCAGGGCCTTCAGAACCTCCAGAGGCTCCTTCAAGTGGAGAGAGCGAAGTGGAGGAGCCTCTCCTCAATGCTCGAGCACGCAGGGCTGCCAAAAGGCAGGAGTGGCTACTCAGGAGGAGGAGGTCTCCTCGAGAGTAAGGTTTGAGGATAATTGGCCACTCCCTTCGCCTATTTAAGTTGCACGCAGTTAGTAATTTCTTGCTGGAAACAACGTGTAATTATTACAGAGCATTTTGGAGAGTGAGTGTCTTATCGTATCTTGTTTTCTGGGCTGGTTGCCAACCTTTGCCGGACTTTGTTTATTCTTGGTATGTTATAACTTTGAGAAGGACCATTGGTGTGTGTCATAATCCTTGGGAATCCGGAGCTGGGACAGAACATCCAGGCATTGACCTCTCTGTTGGTGAAGTCGTGTTTTCTGCAATCGAGTTTGGAGTGGTTTACCTTGAGTTTGTATCGATTGTTTGCCCGTGTATTATTGCGGTTGAAGCTGAAGTAGTCGTTGACAGGTAGGACATTGTAGCAGACAATTTTGAGTTTTTCTTCAGCCAGAATGCCTTCGCTTCTACCGAGTTGAAATTAGTCATTAACTTCTCTGGTTGGAATTGTGTATGTGAGTGTGTGTGTTATTCCTCCTTGGAGAACTAGCAGACTCTGTTGATTTTATTGGGCAGGCATTTCAATCTTGGTTAGGAGAACAAGGGATACTACACTGAACGATAGACAGACTGGAGCTCGGCTTTCCCTCCTCGGTTTCATGAATTTCATTACGATCTTAATTTAAGCATAATCCTATTTGAGGGGTCATTTACATTTATTTTCTTCCTTATGTTTTATCTCTTGCCCCAATTGATGCAGTAGAGTGGGTTGAAGGGCAGCTAAGCGTCATCGGTGCAAAGCGAAATCTAATCTAGGATAAATGCTCCGATTATCATTATTACATTGCTGAGATTCTTGATTGCCTGGTTAAGATTGTGACACATCATCACCAATAATGTTCTCTTCACATGACTGGCACCAAAAGGGGATTGTAGTAGCTAATGTTCCTTCCAATGAAATTATTCTAAGTTTTATGTTCTATGATTTTACCGATTCGGGGATCATATAAAGAATATAATGCAACCCTGATTTGGTACCAGCCCCAGACTGTCCTTTTACTGAACATGACTTCTTTATGAAGTTGGTGGTGTATGTGGACTATCATGGTAGGTTTTTCCAGTGTTAGACCCCAACTCTATGGAATACTTCTGTTTTGAAGGTATTTTGATAAGTCCCTGCACTTTTCTTGGCAATATCTAAGGAGAAAATTCCTGACAATTAATCAGGGGAACAGTCCGCCTTCAGAAATTGCTGGTGCTTCATCATTGGAGGTTTTCAAGAAGAGACTGAACAGCCATTTTGTCAGTGTAAATGTATTCATGAACTGGAATAGGCATAGCAACAGGTCAGCCAATGAGGGCTGTTTGGCGACTGAAACAATTTGGAGCCTGGGCGTGGCTTAGCTCAACTGTTCTGTATATAGGAGAATCTTTTTTCTTCTGTGTTTGTACCTACTTACAATCTCTTCTCTCTATCACATTGGAAAAACCAGCATTGGCATTGTATATTTGCCTTATGTGTTATTATGTATATAAAGAAGTTTCGAACCCTGCTAAATCCTCCGATTGTGTGTGCTGCAACAAACTCATTTGCCTAGAATGGTATAGGGTTTCCTGCTCAAGCAGGGAATTGGACTAGAAGACCTCTAAGGTGCCTCCCAACTTTGTTCTTCTGTTCTTCTACAATACGGAGGAATCAGTTTAAAGGGTTTCTCCATTTCTGGTTTGTGACTAGTCCTTAGTGTGCCCCCATTTCCATCTTCCTTGGAGATTAAAAAGAAGAGGGGGAGAAAAAAACTATATTGTTTTTTGTACAGTAATGAACACAGTGTACAAGGGATCATTTTCTGAAATGATTTAATTTTCGTATTTCATTGAACCCACGGTTGAAATGCATCATTTCACAGAATTGTTCCTCCAGTTTGAAATTCATCTTTTGTATCGTCCTCATCCATTTTCTGAATTTATACTGTCTTTCAGCAGGGGGAAAAAAAAAAGTGTAAGCGTGAGAAAAGAGCAGCCAGATAATGTGGAATTTAATCACTAGCCTATTCTTATCCTGAAAAACCTGATCCAATCATAATTTGCAGCTAATCAGAACTCTATATAATCAGATTGCTCCGCTGTCAAATAATAGGACATTCTCAGACAAAGCTTCAGTTTTCCAAAGCGATTCATGCCATCAAAACCATTTGAGTGCATCTACTTAAAAAAAAACCCGGCCATTTACTTTTAATTTCTATTCGTAGGAAGCCGAAATGGACATAAAACGCAAAAGAGAAAGAAGACATTTTGAACAAATGTATCAATAATAAAAAAAAAAGACCAGGAATTGGAAAGCTAAGTAGACAGATGATTGTTCCCTTATCAAGAACAAGTGGAAAAACACGGGGCTTCTTTTCTGATTCGAGTGTTCAGAAAAAAAGTCATCTCAAATTAAGTTGGCACTTGATAGGACCTGTTTTCCAATAATTCAGGCAGGTTTCACTTTATCTGGTGGAATATGTGAGGCGACGCAGTGAATTTCGTGGAGGGACGGTTTGGCGGATCAATCCTTCAGAGATTATGAAGCTTGTCAGGGCAGTTTCAGTAAAGGGTTTACTTTCTTTACAATAGGGGTGAGAAGTGATGGGATTCAGCCGGTTTGGGTGACTCGGTTGTTAAATTACTGGCTGCCCCTGCCCCTTCCAGGAGTCCCCATGCGCCACATTTTGGCTCCCAGGTAAGTGCAGAGAGGCTTACTAGACCCAAAATAGGGCATGGGGGGGATGCGGTGTGCCCCCCATGACCTGTTTTTGTTCCCAGGAGGCTGCAAAGAGGCCTATTAGGCCCAAAACAGGGCACGGGGGCGGGGGGGGGCAGGAAGATGAATCACATCCTCCTGGCCACGCCCACTATGGCCACACTTACCCAGATGGTGATTAGGACAGAGAACCGGTTGTTAAATTATTTGAATCCCACCACTGGAGCAAATATGTTGTGCTCTTGGCTTGTCTGGTATGTGTAGGCATGGCATCACACCCCCCCCCCCAAAAAAAAATGTGGGAAGGGATGGGGTTCAAACTTCTGATTTCAAACTGGAAAAGTAGGAGGAGCAGCAGAACCTGGGGGCAGAGTTAAAAGAGGGATCAGCGTAGAATCCTTACGTAGCTGCCAACAAACTAAATCCAGCCTCCCTTGAATTCCATTGATTCTTATCTAATTCCTACCAGATGCTAACCATTAAAGGGGTTATGTCAGGTTTCGAGGTCGTCTCAAATAAATTGCATTTCAAACAAAGTCTTTGATGAAAAACTTCCATTTATTAAGCACGACATTCTAACTCTGACTCCATCGTAGCCAACACTGACTTCCTGACCCAAAACCCTCCTTTTCCTTTCCCCCCTCCTCTACACTCATTGGCCATCTTCCAAATCACTCTACCCCTAATCTACTGCTCCAGCTCAAAAGAATTTCCCCCCTCCCATCCATCTCCTAGGGGATATTATCTCCAGAGAAAATAAGTAGGTGAAAAGTCAAACGTCCCTTTCTAGATGCCTCTGCTTCTCCTTCTTATGTCAGCACTAGAGTAAATGCAGCTTGAAGTGCTGACAGGTTATGCCATAAAGAAAAGGGAGTCAAGCTATTCTCCAAAGTGCCTGAGGGTAGGACAAGAAGCAACGGGTGGAAACTAATCAAGGAGAGAAACAACTTAGAACTAAGGAGAAATTTCCAGACAGAACAATTAATCTGTGGAACAACTTGCCTCCAGAAGTTGTGAATGCTCCAACACTGGAAGAAGATGTTGGATAACCAGTTGTCTGAAGTGATGTAGGGTTTCCTGCCTAAGCAGGGGGTTGGACTAGAAAATCTCCAAATTCCCTTCCAACTCTGTTATTCTATCTTCTAATTGAAAAAAACTCTTGTGCATAGGCCTGAATAGCAATAAATCTGTTTGATTGGACCTTCCTGAGAGTCAAGAGTCCATATGGACAAGAGAAGAATGCGAAATTCCAGTTTGGTCTAGTGGTGAAGGCCCCAGGGTGGAAGCCAAGACAAGGTGAGTTCTAGTCCTACCTTAGGCATGAAAGCCAGCTGGGTGACTTTAGACCATTCACCAGGAGATGGTGAGTTCTAATTCTGCCTTAGGCATGGAAGTCAGCTGGGTGACTTTGGGCCAATCACTCTCTCTTAGCCTAGTCCACCTCACAGGTTCGTTGTCGTGGGGAAAAAATAGGAGGAGGAATGAACATGGTGTTTGTTCACGGCCTTGAGTTATGTACGAAGATGAGAAAGGTGGGATATAAATAAATAAATAAAACAAAATAAAAAACCAACAGGTTTGCATGCCATCTATGGATAAGTTGTGGAACAAAATGTTCTCTTAATTTTTGATGGTTTTAAATTTAAACATCCCATTCCTTTTTTTTTTTTTAATTGCACTAAGGCTTCAACTGCATGAATATTTTCTCCTGCCTCAAAATGGTAGGAAACCATTCTTCAGTGAAAAAAAAGAAAGAATTGTGCTCTTGAAGTCTCCCTGGTGCCCTGCAAAATTTTAATGTGGGAACATTACAGCCCTGCTCCATTCGGCTGCGTGCGTTAGTTCAGGAAGTGTAAGCTACATATAAACGAACAGAATAAAAACAGAAATACACCCCCTCACCCCGCCAAACACATAGACTAGAGGAAAACTTTCTGAAGGCCCCACCTAGAGTCATATTTTGTGAGGTGGATGGCCATAGAACCAAGGTACAGCAATAAATACAGAGTAAGCAAAAAATACAGAGTAAGCTTATAGGGACATGATGGCTCAGTGACTAAGATGCTGAGCTTGTCAATCGAAAGGTCGGCAGTTCAGCGGTTCAAATCCCTAGCGCCGCGTAATGGGATGAGCTCCCGTTCCTTGTCCCAGCTTCTGCCAACCCAGCCGTTCGAAAGCCACCTCCAGTCCTGAGGGCTGTTGACTCTCCATCTGAGGACTGACGGATGGCCCAGGCTCCACCTCTGTCTCTCTCTCTCTCTCTCTGACAGCTCCATTCCCTCTTCCCCCTCGGAGCTCTCAGGTTGCCTTGATGCTGATCCTGACTCCCACGCCTCCTCCTCCTCCTCTGATTCGGCTTCTGGAGGGACCGGTGGCCGACAGGCCACAACACAGAAGTTCCCCGAGGATGGCCTCCAACATGAGTCCGAAAGTTCAGAAGACTAAACCTCTGGTCCCACTGAAAGGCCTAGATAGGATCCCTGTGAACCTCACACTCAGATACTCCCTTCCAGAGGTGGGATTCACTTACCTTCCCTACCAGTTTGCAAATGTGAGCTTGCATGCACGCACAGTAGCTGGGCATTAAGCCCAGGTGTGTGGGCGGAGCCTCCCGCAGTCGCCGCTACCAGTTTGCACGATCCAGACAGAACCGGCTGAATCCCACCACTGCCCCCATCCCTACCAAAGCACAACGCGGCAAAAGAATACATTTGTGGTAGACGGATAAGGGGGGGTTTCCTGGTTTTGCCTTCTTCAGTTGGACGAGGGGGGGGGGAAGAATTTATTTCTGAATTCAAAAGAGAACGCCCTACAATCAGTGCTTTCCGAAGGCTTGTGGAGATTGAATTAGGGCAAAGATTGGGTGAGAAGCAAATCTGATGTATCTGTATAAAAGATGCAGGCGAAGGAGTGTGAAAATCTATTTTCCAGCTTCCTTGTCTTCCTTGTGTGGTGGATAATAGCCAGGCAAGTTTCGATTAGGGAGCCAAATATGTGCTGAATCTGTTATAACAGGCTAGGCAGAATTATCCAAGTGGCAAACCATTCTAGAAGCATAGGAGCAAACAGGACTAATCTTTCCTTTGTTTGGGAAGGAAGCGAGCCGCATGCTAAAAAATGCAGTTAACGAGCACCTGATGAGGAAGCCGAGAAGACGCATCATCGGAGTCATTCATTTGGGGGGACACACAGACAAAAGTTTTCAGTGAATGGGATTGGCTCTTTCCTGTTGCACGGAGAAGACCAAATCACTCATGAGATGCCTCTCCAAATAGCATTAAAAAGCATTCTTGGTTGCTAAGCACCATTTTCAAGGGGACATGGAGAAGAAAACACCAAGGCAACTGCAGGAAGTGTGGGATTTTTTTTTTAAAATATATACTTCAAGGTTTCTTTAAAAAAAAGAAAAAGAAAATCTTTTAAGACATGGGTAAAAAATATTTGGCATGGCGAGAGGAGAGGAGCTTGTGGATGCCAAACATGCACACTTAAACAACCTAATTTAGATTGATGTCAGGAGAAGATTTAGGCACAAATGGTCTTTTGAAATTCTCGGTCAAACTTAACAGCCGGGAGGGGGAAATAAGTGGATGATTTCTACACTGGCCCTCTAACAGAAGAAAAACATTCCCAACTATTTCTTAAGGAGGGATTTCTTCTTCCAAGTAAAAGTAAGATTGGTAGACTTCCAGGGAAGCGGTGACAGACTGGAGGTGGCTCTGTTTCCAGTTGAGCAGATGATTGCAGCTGAAGTAGTGGCCAGTGAATGGGGTTGGTACCTCGAAATCCCTCTCTGGATAAAGGGGAGGATCTGAGATCACCCATAAGCTCTCCATACTGAAGCTCCCCATAAGGAAACCATAAAACAATTACTACCAACCTGCCTTCCATTGAGGACTTGTATATTGCACGAGTCCAAAAGAGGGCTGTGAAAATATCTGCAGACCTCTCGCATCCTGGACATAAACTGTTTCAACTCCTACCCTCAAAACGACGCTATAGAGCACTGCACACCAGAATAACTAGACACAAGGACAGTTTTTTCCTGAATGCCATCACTCTGCTAAACAAATAATTCCCTCAACACTGTCAAACTATTTACTAAGTCTGCATTGCTATTAATCTTCTCATTGTTCCTATCACCCATCTCCTCCCACTATGACCGTATGACTGTCATTTGTTGCTTATATCCTTACGATTTATATTGATTGTTTCCTAGTATGATTTGATTGCTTATTTGTACCCTATGACTATCATTAAGTGTTGTACCTTATGACTCTTGACGAATGTATCTTTTCTTTTATGTACTCCAAGAAAGCAGATGCACCAAAGACAAATTCCTTGTGTGTCCAATCACACTTGGCCAATAAAGAATTCTCTTCTCTTCTCTTCTCTTCTCTTCTCTTCTCTTCTCTTCTCTTCTCTTCTATTCTCTTCTCTTCTCTTCTATTCTATTCTATTCTATTCTATTCTATTCTATTCTATTGTGTCCAATCACACTTGGCCAATAAAGAATTGTATTGTATTGTATTGTATTGTATTGTATTGTATTGTATTGTATTGTATTGTAATGTATTGTATTGTATTGTATTGTATTGTATTGTATTGTTTTGTATTGTATTGTATTGTATTGTATTGTATTGTATTGTATTGTATTGTATTGTATTGTATTATTTTGATCCTTATAGACGCTACATCTCTTTTCTGATAATGGTTGCAAAAAATAGAAATATCACTCAGCCTTTATTTCTATTCAGCTCAACTGCTTAAAAAGGGATAATACCAGACAATTTCATGAGTATTGTTTTCACAATTTACAAAAAAGTCAGTCTTTTAAAAGTTATTCTGAAGGAAAAAAGCAGAAAGGTGATTAGAACATTGATTTTGGAAAGTTGCAAATGTACTACGGGTCCAGATGGAGTTGAAGTTTTGAAATTAATGAGAAGAATCCTTCCTGTGGGTTGTTTCAAATACTATTAAAATATATATGAAGATTTTAAATCTAAGGGTAAGAAATCTTCCCATGGGAAAAGGTTGTGGATTATAGAAAAAACATGATGAGACTTTAAAGACTGGATGCTGGAGGCAACCAGAAAGAACTAAAGATTATACCGTACTTTTTGGAGTATAAGATGCACTTTCTTTCCCCCCCCCTCAAAAGAAGGTGGAAATGTTGGTGTGTCTTATATACAGAATACAGCCATTTTTGACCTCCCAATGCTCTGCCCCGCGCGTCCCGTTTTTGCAAAAAATGGGCCCATTTTTCGCAAAAACAGGGCGTGCAGAGGCCTTGAGAGGGTAAAAACCGGGGAGGGTAAAAACTTTTTTTTCTTGCTTACCTCTTCAAAATCGTGGTGCATCTTATACACCGGTGTGTCTTATAGTCTGAAAAATACGGTAATTAAAGGAGAAGAGACTGACAAATACAGAGTCAAGAAAAGTATTTTAACTTTGGAAGAATTCAGAAACATTTGGGATAAATGCACTCAGAAATTTCTTTTAAGACAGTCTGCTATCATAAAAATGGGTTTAAAAGAGGAGTTAGGAAAGGATATAACTGAGAATCAGACTGTTTTGTATTTGGATTTAAACACGGCAAGTTATGTAATACTGGATTTTAAAATGAAACTGGCTCTTCTCTTAATAACTAAAAGGGACACACAAACAATAAATCAGAAGAGAGACTCTCCTGTCCTGACCTTACAAAAGAGATGGATTAGACTCATGAAAGTGTTCCTGAAAAAAAAAAGATGAAGAGAAAATGAAAGAAAACCAGCTTTTGAAACACTATTTAAAGGGAATATACATCATCAAGATTTTTAAAAGTAAAAAGAAAGAATACAAAGTTGGCTTATTTGACCAAAGTTCAAATATATATGATGTTCTTTCTAGTTGTTCTGAATGGATTTTTCTTGACCAGGATTGAATGATGAGTTTTTAAATATATGTTTATAGACATAGAGATTTGTTTGTGGCATTTTTAGGAAAATAGTAAGTTGCTGTGTTAAAAGTAAAGGAACGTTTAACCGATTCATTTGATTAAGGTTAAATTCTATATGTTGCTATTTCTCAGAACTCTTAATGGACTTTTAATGATTAAGAATGAATAACGGGGCTTTATAATCTGCGTATAAATAAGACATGAAATATGGGAAGAAGAGATATTTTGTTGAAATGTTAGAAAAAGTGATGAATTATTTGCGCTTGACTTGATGGAGGGGGAAATTGTGTCTTTGTATAACTTTTTTTCTTTTCTCTTTGTGCTTTTTTCTTTTCCATAGTTTTCTTAGTTTGTATTAGTTTTTTATCTTTGTATTTTTAAACTTCAATAAAAATATTATTTTTTTTAAAAAAGGATGCTATTGAAATGTTAATCCTCCTGAGAATCTTTCCTGTAGGTGGATGAAAGTAAGAGTCATGGGAAGATGAGTAACAGAAAGCATCACCAACAGAATCAGCATTCATCACCTCCAACAGTACAGCACACTCAAAAAACTCCCATTCCAAAGAGGTTTTTAGGTATTTTTCAGATAAAGCAGAAATAAAGAAAAAGCTTCTTTCACGGGGCAGGAATTCCAAGGTAGGTACTAACACAGCATGGAATTATGCTGTATGTCCTGTACGTCAGAAGGAACAACCACGAATGAGGTTTTAGAGTTGCGTAAATCTTCAGAGGGATGCTCCAGTCCAATGAAACTTCAAGCTGTGAATTCCTTGGTGCTCTCATCATCAGTGCACTAGATAAGGTTACCTAGTTTGGGACAACCATGACCAGGATGATTGAGGATCTCCATAGACATCTCTCCACCTGGATCATCAGAACTTCCAACAGTGCACCCATTTCCATTAAGTATTTTTTCCAGTGAGACCTGTCTATCGGGGAAACCTGGTCAACACAATTATGGGACAAAGTATATTGTAGACCAGGTTGCCCTGATAGACCGGTCTCACCAGAAAAAACACTTAATCTCTCCCCTGGTATAACTGACAAAGCAATGAGAACCTGTGGCTTAGAGGTTAATACATCTACCTAATATGCAATTAGCCCGGGTTTGAATCCCAGAAGGGTATGGCTAGCTGATGAGAGCTAAATAGCTTGAAATAGATCTATATTAGTCTCCCTTTATTACTTTATATAGATATAGATAAATTCAACCCATTTCTATTATAACTGAGTCCAACCATCTTGTTCTGATTATTCCCTTCTTCTCCTTTCTTCTACCTTTCCCAACTATATGAGCCACGGTGGCGCAGTGGTTAGAGTGCAGTACTGCAGGCGACTTCTGCTGAATGCCAGCTGACTGCAATTTGTCAGTTCAAATCTCATCAGGCTCAGCGTTGGTTCAGCCTTCCATCCTTCTGAGGTCAGTAAAATGAAGACCCAGATTGTTGGGGGGCAAGAAGCTGACTCTGTAAACCACTTAGAGAGGACTGTAAAAGCACTGTGAAGTGGTATATAAGTGTAAGTTCTAGTGCTTTGCCCTTCCTTCCTTCCTTCCTTCCTTCCTTCCTTCCTTCCTTCCTTCCTTCCTTCCTTCCTTCCGAATAACAGAGTTGGAAGGCACCTTGGAGGTCTTCTAGTCCAACCCCATTCTCAAGCAGGAGACTTTGTTGTGGGCCACAAGCTGACTCTAAACCACTTAGAGCTATAAAACACTGTGAATCAGTATATAAGTCTAAGTGCTATTGCTATCTTCCTTCCTTCCTTCATCTGCCTGTCTATTCCAATCTATCTATTTGAATGCAGTACTGCAATTCTGCCGACTGCCAGCAGTTCGATCCTGACTGGCTCCAGGTTGACTCAGCCTTCCATCTTTCTGAGGTGGGTAAAATGAGGACCCAGATTGTTGGGGTCTATATGCTGACTCTATAAACTGCTTAGAAAGCTTTGAAGCACTGTGAAGCAGTATATAAGTCTAAGGGCTATTGCTATCTTCCTTCCTTCCTTCCTTCCTTCCTTCCTTCCTTCCTTCCTTCCTTCCTTCCTTCCTTCCTTCCTTCCTTCCTTCCTTCTATCCCAGCTCAAGGTTCAGTTGACTCAGCCTTCCATCCTTCTGAGGTGGGTAAAATGAGGATTCAGGTTGTTGGGGGGTAAGAGGCTGACTCTGTAAACCGCTTAGAGAGGGCTGGAAAGCACTGTGAAGTGGTATATAAGTCTAAGGGCTATTGCTATTGCTATCTCTTCCTCCAAAAGTGACCGCCTTTTCCCTGAAGCAGAAACAAGAATCTATTGCAAGGATCTATTCAGGAGTCTTTCTGTTGCTGGAAAAGATTAGAATGGAGCGGGAGTTCGTTTTTCCAAACGATCCATCATAAGTCAATGAGGACGAGATTATTTTAGCAAGTCTGAAAGCGGAGAGAAATAGATCAATAGTCAGACAGACTTCATGACAGGCTGATCAGGAATTGAAGCTGAGAAATTAGGCCAAGCTTCATTTATACTCTTAATTGCATTTTGCATTCTTTCTGCTAATTTCCCTGCAGGGGCCTTGATATCTGCTAACCTATTTCCACACTCAATGTAATTATATACCGCATCAGATTCAAATGATCCTGTCAAAGCGGAGAGGGAAGGAATCAACTACCTCTGCTCATGGGTTTTACCAAACTCTGGCTGCTTTTCCACTTCGCAAAATTGATTTAAATGAAGCGAAGAAGTTACTTTACTTTATTATTTTTTTTACAAACTCAATTTAATATGTCAGCTGCCTTAAACAAATCAGCTATGATAAAATCTTTGGGGCCTCAACAAGGCTTGACAGTCCTATGGAAATGACATGCTTTTAACTTACGGCATACCGACTCACAACATGCGTGAGCATCCTTGGTGCTCTCTGAGCTTGGTTGTTCCCTTGTAGGCATTGCATTGCCAAGGTAGGTAACATCATCAGTGCTAGAAGGAAAAGTGGGTTGCGGAGCTGAAGGAGAAGAAGGGGGAGGAGGAGGAGGAGAATGGAATCCTTGGTGCTCTCTGAGCTTAGTTATTTCCTTGTAGACATTTCATTACCAAGGTAGGTAACATCATCAGTGCTAGAAGGGAAGGGGGTTGCAAAGCTGAAGGAGGAGGAGGAGGAGGAGGAGGAGGAGGAGGAGGAGGAGGAGAAGGAGGATGGAATCCTTGATGCTCTCCAGAGGTGGAATTCACTTCCTGTGCAAATCAGCTGAGAAGATATAGGTCAGTAAAGCCCAGGGATGGGCAGGCAGGCCCACCTGATTGTCGGAGCTACCAGTTCGCCCGAACCGGTAGAATCCCATCCCTGGATAAACTGCTGAAAGGACTGTATTGTAAACAGGGCTATTGTGGAAAGAGGGCTATTCAATTTGGACATAGATGGCTTTTTTGACCCCTCTTTCAAACCACTGGTCCTCTCTGTCCAGAATGTGGACTTTGCTGTCTTCAAAAAAACGACCTTTGCCTTTCAAATGCAGATGGACTGCTGCACCTTGTCCTGATGTGTTTGTTCTCCTATATGTGTTCTCCTAGTGGGCTCAACAACTCTCAGAAAGAATGCCAATGACCAGATGACTGCAAGGAATATAAATCCATTCTCCACCCTTCAGTCAGAACTGAAGAAGCTTCTTGGATGAGAAGTGAAATGTCTTCAAGGAAGAACAAAGAATGTCCAAGTTGTCTCTTTGGGACAATCATGACCTGGATGACTGAGAATCTCCATAGACATCATCTGGTTCGTACCGCTACAATCACATCAAATTATGGAGCCTTTTTAATACTTTCTAACTGGTTTCAGCTAAAGCCAACTGGATAGTTAAGCATAGAGAAAGGCAGAGAATGGGCAAAGATAAAAATATACACTGCTCAAAAAAATAAAGGGAACCCAAGCAGAAGACATCCGAGATCTGAATGAATGAAATAGCCTTATTAAATACTTTGTTCGTTACATACAGTAGTTTTGTGTTCCCTTTAGTTGTTTGAGCAGTGTATAAACTACTGTATGTAAAGAACAAAGTATTTAATAAGGCTATTTCATTCATTCAGATCTCGGATGTCTTCTGCTTGTGTTCCCTTTATTTTTTTTGAGCAGTATATTTCCTTGGGCTATATTGTTGTGTTTTATCTGGCTCTTTACACGATAAATGCACAATGAAATGATTTTTGCTTGCCACTCCAAAAACAGAAAAGAAAGCTTGTTGGCAATGGAGGGTGGATTTAGAAAAATCCTACCTCATAAAATGTTTAGACCCATTTTTATTAG